>NW_024083081.1:36046-38777 GCF_003009895.1 Hyaena hyaena | reverse complement strand
TTCTGCCTCGGAGGTGATGAGAGCAGGTGAAGAGGCTGTGCTGAGGCCTTGAAAGGCCGACAAGTGTGACTTCTCCACGTCCTATCTCCCCATGAGCACTTGAGAGCAGGGAGAGGAAGACATGGCTGCTTCTCAGGTAATCTTGACCTGACTTGGCTCAGGGACTGTGTCCTCATTTCTTACTGAAATGCTATGATTTTAGAACTTGCAAACCTTTACTTTGTTACCTCTGGTGCACATGCCTGGCAGATTTGTTTTGTATCCCTTTCATGACCGTTAAATTCAGCTCCTTAGGACATTCCTGGGTTACATCTCTGGGCCTTCTCTCCATTCTCTCCCACCGGCTTTCCCGTACAGCATGAAGACTCCTACCATGAATTCAAGACCTCCAACTATTGAAAATATTCCCTCTGGGTAGATGACTAAGTGGTGCTGTTTTGGTACCCAAGATTCTCAGTGGATACGGTCTGGCTTCAGGACCCCAGGGAAGGGGTAGAATATGTACTACTTAGGTCTTGTCTGGGTGTGGCCTGAGACTAAGAAAACTAGTTAATAAACATGAACAAACAAACAAGATGACGGTTGGGCCCAAAATACGTGAGTGTTCTGAAAAAGAGAGCCTTGCTCTCTGGATTTCTTCAAAAGAGACTATTTAAAATATGTTAAAGATTATAGGATGTGAGGTGAATCTGTGCTTGAGTTTGCAATAAACTGCTGTATTTTCATGTTTGGAATTATGATTTGTGTTTGTTTTGTGTTTTGCAAACTATATCACAACAGCAGTGAGTCCTTCTATGCAGCAGGCCACCGGTATCAATTTGTCTTGTTGCAGTTAATGTTAACTTTATTCACTTAGTTCAGGGTCTCTCTCCCAGATTCACCCAGAAAATGAGAGCTCTCTCCTTTGTTTACTAGAGATCCTGTTTTTTGCAAATACAAGTTTATGTTCTTGATCTCTTAAGTTTCCATTTTCGGGGTGCCTGTCTCAGTCAGTTAAGTGTCTGACTTCGGCTCAGGTCATGATCTTGTGGTTCATGGCTTCTAGTCCTGCATCGAGCTCTGTGCTAATAGCTAGCTCAGATCCTGGAGCCTGTTTCAGATTCGTATCTCCCTCTCTGACTGTCCCCTGCTCATACTGCCTCTGTCTCTGTCTCTCTCTCAAGAGTAAACAAGACATTTAAAAAAATTTTCATTCCACTTTCTTCCCCACCATGTCAGAGACACTCTATCGTTTATCAGTCTTATTTTCAGCAATAAGCAGTATCGTATAATAATGGTATATCCAAGTGTCTTAAAATTCTCAAGAGTACCTCGGCACAAATGACAAAGGACATCATTGCAAAAAGGAACGAAGTAAGCATTTGTTGGTGTAAAGAAGGAAGTATTCATGATATCTTATCATTACGTTAACCTTCCCTTTTTTTCTGAGGGTATCTGTGACCTTCACTGTAGATTAGTTATAATTCTAGGGCATAAATGGCCTCCAATATTATTGTACACATTTCAAAATCCGATATCTATTCTTTATTTTTGATTCATAGTACTTCAAATTAGAGTGAAGGAGGGGCGCCTAGGTGGCTCTGTCAGTTAAGCATCTGTCATTTGCTCAGGTCATGATCTCCTAGGTCGTGGGTTTGAGCCTCATGTCAGGCTCTGGGCTGACAGTTCAGAGCCTGGAGTCTGCATCAGATTCTCTACCTCCCTCTGTGTCTGACTCTCCCCTGCTCATGCTCTCTCTCTGTCTCCCAGAAATTAATAAAACATTTTCAAAAAAGTTAAACCAAAGTGAAGGAGTAGAACATTGAAAAGCCTTCCTAAGTGTTCTAAAGTTGCCACCAAGAAAGAGCGTTTGGAGAAATCATGTTCTGTATCCTTCTGTGATGTGCTGTTTCTCTGGTGAGCACAGGGCTGGATTTGAAACTGTAGGTTCTCCAGCAAGAGTTATGTTTCCTTTTCTTGTGAATTGGCCTTGCTGTCTCTAGACTCGACCTGGGCAAGATCTCTGGAAAAGGAAATTGCCCTGGCACACGAAGAGAAAGGAGATTATAACCACACACCCAGGTAAGTGGGAATGAATGAAGCAGATGACAGAGATAACGGTCAAAAGTGGGGAAAAAAAGGACTTGATGTTAAAATACAGCTTTGAAAGCTCTGCTTCAATGGACTTATTATAGAAGCCTAGGTTTCTTTCTTCAGTGGTCACAGAGGGACATGAGCTGTCTCTCTCTTCTCCTGCTCCTACATCCTCTAAAGAGCTTCCCTCTGTGCCAGTGTCTTCCATGGCATTCACAGTGAAACCCAAAAGCCTCCCCATGGCCAATGAGGGTCTGTGTGATTTGACTGCTGCTCCATTGCTTTGAGGGGCCTGTGAAAATCTCTGACTTGGGAATTGGGTACTGCATGTTCAGGTTTAACAGGAGGGTTTTGGATGCTGGGTGATCCTTTCTGGGATTAGAGATGGTTTCTCTTCTTTTGCATCATCAGTAATCTTAAAATCCATGATGGCACAAATCTTAAAAACACTATTGTTGATAATGATGGCACAAAGATAGAGAAAACACTAAGAAATAGAAAAGAAGGGTGGGTTAGAGGGATATCAATAGGCCACTCATTTTCCTTATTTATTTGCTTAACTTTATTTTAAAAAATTAATTTTTGTTCATTTTTGGAGAGACATAGACAGACACACAAGTAGTGGGGGAGGGCAGAGAGAGAGGGAGACACAGAATCT
>NW_024083081.1:30100-32968 GCF_003009895.1 Hyaena hyaena | reverse complement strand
AGAGGCAGGCAGCATGAGCAGGGGAGGGTCAGAGATAAAGCAGGCTCCAGGCTCTGAGCTAGCTGTTAGCACAGAGCCTGACGCAGGGCCCTACCCACGAACCGTGAGATCATGACCTGAGGTGAAGTCGGACGGTTAACCACTGAGCCACCCAGGCACCCCAACAAATCTACAGCTTTAACGTAACATAAACAAATCATAAGGACAGTGCTGGTTACCTTTCTCCAACATGAAAGGATTAATGTGTCCTATTTAGTGAATATGTATATAATGTATTGCCAGAATCCTGCTTCAGCCAGTCCAGGGGTCATTGAAGGATGGACAGTGTTGGTGAGAGAGTGATTTGAGAGCCCCAAGATTGTTTCCGGTCACCAGGCAGGCATCTCTGCTCAGTCTGGGTTCTCAACTTTATTTATATGTGAAGGTACAGGGAACAAGAAAAGTGGCATTTGCCTTAGTAGATGATGTTTACAATGTTTCCAGCATAGCCTTGAAAAAACCTTTTACCAAGAAATGAACAGAATTGTATATGTAAAGATCAATCTTTTATGAGTAATGTTCATTAATCGATTTATAACTCAAGGGAAGTATCAAGAAAAACAGGATCTGCCTGAGACACAATGTCTGCTCTCACAACCTCAAAAGAAGATATCTTTAGCACTAGGCACAGTGCCCATAGTTCCCACAACGTCATGCATACCCAGAAATAGTGTGTTAGTCTCTATGGGAATATTATTTTATTAATTGTTGACCTAAGGGTGGGATCTGACCTTTCAACGTTATCAATTATTTGTTCTAACCATGGTTTCCAGGCTACTGACCATTATTGTCTCTCCATATCACAAGTCCTTAAGCAGATGAAATCATCATACCAGGGCCAGAACAAGGGAACAAGCCATTCCTGATCTCAACAAAGCACTCCAGGGTACAGTGCTCCAGCACAAACGATAAGAAAAGGGGCAGCTAGTGGTCGCCACCCGATGGTGGGACATCTGCAAGCCTGCCTTAACCTCACAAGTATTCTCAACTATTAAGTTCAGTATGGCTCCTAACAATGTATAAATCCTCAGTTCACACGACCTGTGTCTAAAAAGTGTGAGCCAGGTAGACCATAAGGTTTCCCATCTAAAGATGTACATTTCAAGAAAGAACCCAACGGGAAGCAAATCCACTATCACAAGTACTGCAAAGGTGACCCATAAAAACTGGATCGTTTGCAATGGCATACAAGGAAAAAGTCTCCAAAAATTAATATTAGAAATTTTAGAGTGGTGTTATGGTAACATGCCTGAAAAGACAAATAACTTATTTGGGGTCTGAACATCTCAGAGAACAATGTAAATTCAATGACCTGTGTGTGTGGGGGGGGGGGAATGCAATGTATTATATCAAGAAGTTAGCAAGTCAGATACTATGGAAAAGATTTATTAGCCTCTACAAGTTGGTTTTGATAAACTATTGGCTACTTGTTACAGTAGAGTACCAAGATTTTCATTGCAACAGTATTTTCCCACACTCATCAAAACCTCAGAGCAATAGGTCTTTCTCGACATGGCATTCAGGGTTCTTTCTTTTTTTTTTTTTCCTCCAGCCCTCAAATCACAGGAATAGATTTTTGAGTATCAACTAGCCAGTTAGGGGACTCCTAAGATACAGATGTTCATCAACATTACAGAAGCTAAAATTAATTCAGGTACCTGCACAAACACCACCAACGTGGATGGAAAAGTGTGTTGGTTTTAATTGTTAAACACTGTAGGAGTGACACGAACACACTATTGGTGTCCTTCCCAAACAAAAATGGGGGGAACCTTATTGGCTTTCTGCCCAACACCACATCACTAAAAACGCTGCATGAGGTGACCCCTCTATTTTATAAGGATGTTCACTGTGTCTTCTTAGTCTTTGGCTTAAAGTCTAATTTGTCTGATATAAGCATGGCTACCCCCACATTCTTCTGTTTTCCTTGGCATGGAAGATCCTTTCCCACACCTGCACTTTCAGCCTGAGTGTGTTCCCACAGCGAAAGTGAGTCTCCTGAAGGCAGCACATACTGTTAGTTTGTGAACCTCTTTCCTTTCAGCCAATATATCTTTTGGCTGGAGCATTTAGTCCCTTTGTATTTTAAGGAAGTATTGAGACACGTATGGATAGTTACTCTTGTCATTCTTTTCAATGTTTTTAGCTGTTTTAGAGTTATTGGCCCCTTCCTCACTCATTTGCTCTTTATCTTTCTGTTGGTTCTCTAGAGCGGTGTACGTTGATTGCTTTCTCTTTCTCTTTCGTGTATCTCCTACAGATTTTCACTTTGTGGTTACTAGGAGGCTTAAAGGAGACATCCATAAAAAATCTATTTTAAGTTGCTAACACCTTCATTTTGCATACTAAACTCTTTGAGACCTGAGGTAATTCTTAAAAAATCTGAATGTACAATTCCATGCCATGTTAGGGAAGAGTTAGCTATTCTTTCTCATATCTGTGAAGACTTTACTTCAACCACATGAACTGATAGTCTCTACTTCTGACTATTGCTGTTATGAAGTTGCCTCAGTATGTGACTGGACTGCCACCTCTTGTTCCTTAAAATCCAGTAAGTAAACCATTTTATCTGTAACATTCAGAAACCCTTTTTCATGTTAATAAATGGACAAGAATTTTCTTGAATGTTCTGAACACCTAGTTCATAATAACTTACATCAACGTTATAGGCATAAACAACATTTCCATTTAGATTCTTTTCATAGATTGTACACCATGTTGTCCTTCATCTTCCACGGAAAATCAGGTATACAGGTGTCCCACTGAAGGAGGAAGGGCATCGGATATCTTTGATGTATAAAGAATCAGCTACATCCGTTCACACACCCA
>NW_024083081.1:7340-28218 GCF_003009895.1 Hyaena hyaena | reverse complement strand
CTCTGAAAATAAACATTGAGAAATAAATGTCCTGTGCCAGATGAAACCACTGGATAATTCATAGAAACGATGAGGAAGTGATTCAGATCTCTTCATACATTTCTAAGGAGTAAAGAGAAGGGAGATTATGGAAACACACTATGTAACAGCAGCGTTACCAGGTTATCCAAGCCAAAGGAAGACACTACAAGTAGAGAAGAGAACGCAGTGCCACCTACTGGGAATATTTGTGAAAAGTCCATAATAAAACAAATGAAACAATCAAAACCACATTTTACAATTTGACAACATAATCAAGCGCAAATTCTTCCTGGAATTCAAGGGTGTTTCAACATATGGAAGATGATACATTTGAGACTGCCCACATTAACATAATGAAGATGAAACCTGGTATGATCAAACTAATAGATACAGAATAGGGAGTGAGCATATTGCACACAATTTTATAATTAAAAACACTCAAGAAAGTAGGAAACCACCCCAAACTAATAAAGGCCATGTATGTATGAAAAGTGGAAATCTCACATATTCAAGAGTAAAAGACTAAAACCTTCTCTTATATTTTCAGAAACAAGATAATGAAGCAACTTGACCACTCTCATTAAACAGAGTACTGGACATTCTTAACGGAGCAATTAAGAAAAAAAAAACAGGAATCCAAACTAGAGGAGGAAAAACATTCTCTCTGTTAATAGTTGACATGCGCTGGGTTGCCTGGGTGGCTCAGTCGGTTGAGTGTTCAACTTTGGCTCAGGTAATGATATCCCAGTTGTAAGTGCGAGCCCAGCATCGGGTTTTGTGGTATTACCAGGGAGCCATTTCAGATAGTCTGTCTTCCTCTCTCTCTCTCTGCCCTTCCCCAGCTCATCATGCATGCCCTCTCTCTCTCTCAAAAATAAACATGTAAAAAATTTTTTTGAGAAGAAAACAAAAACAGATGACATGCTGTATAGAACCCTAGAGAATCCTTTATTTTTATGTCATAACTTATATTTATGTATGCTATTTTTTTCTACTAGACACTCCATAAGTTATTTCAACTTTATTTTTTCTCTATAGAGAGGGGGGATGCACGAGCCAGGGAGAGAAAGAAATAAATCTTAAGCAGGCTCCATATTCAGCTGGGAGCCCGAGGCAGGGCTCAGGACTCAATCCTTCAACCCTGGGGTCACAACCTGAGATAAAATCAAGAGTCAGATCCTCAACCAACTGAGCTACTCAGGTGTCCCACAGCTATAGGCTCTTTACCTACAACCTTGTTTAATGTACAGTGGGTTAAGGTTGGTGCAATGATAATACTTCATTCATTACAGATCACTGTTAACACATGAGAAAGCGTTGGGTTTCATTAGTGACAATAATCAACTAAATGTAGCCTAAACAAGTCGCTCCAAGCTTACTGCATGGTCCTTGGTTAAAATACAGACTTACAGACCTTAAACAGCTAGTCTTGTTCATGTGATACATGTTCTGAGAGTTGTGGCTCCATGGTTTTACCTTTCACATTCTAAATATGTGTTTTCAAACTGTTAATGTCCTCAGTAAGGTTTCTGTCCATTAATAGTTTCATTTGGGGGGGATCTAAAGTGATACCTATTTCAGCTGCATAAGGGTCAGAATCCTTAACATGCAGAATCCTGCATGTTGAAGGCTCTACTATCAGGAATCCAAGTGTTTTAACCTTGGATCATTTTTATTCTCTATAATAATAATAATCTGATTTAGATTAATGTCTGAAAAGTGGTATATGCTTAGTGCTTTTCACTATGAATTCCCATATGTTTACTTGGATTTGCTTTTTCATTATACACATTGCCAATTTTTTACATATTTAATGTATCTATGTTCTATGAACCTCTTTTTACATGAAAGTAACATTTATTTTTTAATTTTTAAAAAATGTTTTATTTCTGAGAGAGGGAGGCAGCGTGAGCAGGGGAGGGTCAGAGAGAGAGGGACACACAGAATCTGAAGCAGGCTCTAGGCTCTGAGATCTCAGCACAGAGCCCAACGCAGGGCTCAAACCTACGAACCGTGAGATCATGACCTGAGCCGAAGTGGGACGCTTAACTGCGTGAGCCACCCAGGCACCCCTGAAAGTAATATTGAAAAGAAAGTATTTTCCCTATTTGTGACATTTCTAGGGTTTCCATCCAGGGTACACAGTCTGAAGTGTTGACGTGGAGTCCTGCGTAAAGACTTTGCAACAGTCTTTACATTTGTAAGTTTCCTCTCCAGTATGCCCTCAGTCATGTTTAATCAGGGCATTATTCCGGCGAAAGGCATTCCTGAGTGTACATTGGTTGGATTTCTTCTAAGTATGTATAGTCTGATGTCAAAGATGGTATAAAGAATGCTTAAAGGATTCACAAAGTTATTCACCTTTGTAATATTTCTTCCCATTAAATATTCTCTGATGTTCAGAAAGTTTGGAGTGCTGGGCAAAGGTTTTGCCACATTCTTGTCAATTTTGAAGATTCTCTCCAGTAGGTATTCTCTGCTTTTGAGTGAGTTTGGAAGTCTGGTTAAAACTTTGCCACATTCACTACATTTGTAAATCTTTAGGAAGGACACAATGGCATATAAAGTCATTTAAGCTTTAATAAAAGACTGTGACATTTCTTTCTTTGAAAATGGTATCTGAAAACTGACTTCTTTGAAGTTTCTTAGGGTTTGACCCTTGTGAATATTTCTTTCTGGAATCATTGCTTTCATAGGTTCCGTCTCAAGTATAAACACCTTGGTAGTTATTGAAGATCAATCCCTCACAAAAGGCCTTCCTAAGTGCATTCCACATAAGACATTGCTCCAAATTATGTATTTATGTGATAGTTATTGAACAGTAATGGTTGGATAAAGACTGTCCTGAGCATATCAAAATTAGGGTCTTTGGAACAAGGAGGGATTATTTGGTGGTAGAAACCCTCAGGAAAGGACTTCCCAACTTGATTACATTTAGACATTTTTTTAAAGTGTATGTATTTTGAGCAAGAAAGTACAAGCCAAGGAGAGGGGCAGAGAGAATCCTAAGCAGGCTCCAACCTGCCAGCATGTAGCCACATGCAGGGATTGTTTCCACAAACCCTGATATCATGATCTGAGCCAAAATCAAGAGTTGGATACTCAACTGAATGAGGCACCCAGGTGCCCTGCAACTTTTCTTCTTCATATCCCACCAAATGAAATGTAGCTAAAACTCAGAAGCAGAGAAAAATGTTAAAGAAAAAAATCAGAAACAAATAAAATAGTTGGTAGCTCACTCAGTTAAGGATCCAACTCCTGATTCAGGCTAAGGTCATGATCCCAGGGTTGTGGGATCAAGCCCTCAGTAAGACTTCACTCTGAGTGAGGAGTCTGTTTAACATTCTGTCTCTCTCACTCTGCCCCTTGCCCAGTTTGCATGTTCTCTCTCTCTCAAAAAAAAAAAAAAGCTAAAAGCTGAAACAATTAGAAATAAAATAGAGACCAGAATAAACCATAGCATTGAAAGGGATGCCTAGGTTTTTCAAAAGAAACCAAATTGGAAATGCTTTAACTACATTAATGAAGAAAAAAGGAGATAGGACTCAAACACCAAATGGACAAATGGGACAGAAACAACATAACAGCCACAGAAATATATAGTTTGGTAACATATTACTATGAACAATGATAAACTCACAGGGTAGACAAAATAGAAAATAATGTAATTTTTAAAAATGCACAAGTGACCAGATTGCAATATGAATCTTGAACTCAGGAAATAAGAAATCTTCTTAGACCAATCACAAAAATAGAAGTTGAATATGCAATAAAAAACCTCCCGGAATAGGAAAGCCCACAATCGCTTGTCTTCATTGGTCAATTCTAACAAACATTAAACTAACAGAAAGAAATAAACAATCTTAATCAAAATCTTACAAACAGAATAGAAGGAATGCGTTCAAAATAATCCTAGGAGGCCAGCATTACCCTGGTACAAAACCAGAATATCATACAAGAATAAAAATATCTAGTTTGTCCATTTGAAGTGTTGCTACTCTGGCTTTCTTTTGACTTTCATCTGCATGATCAATGTTTCTCTGTCACCCTCACTTTCCATCTGTAAGTATCTTAGGGTCTACATTGAGTCTGTTGTAGGAAGCATATCGATAGTCCCGGGGTTATTTTTGTTGTTTTTGTTTGTTTTATTCCATTCAGAGACCCTATGTGTTTTGATTGGAGTGTATAGTACATTTTCATTGAAAGTATTTATTGATAGATACATATTTATTGCTATTTTATTATGTTTTGTCATTTCTAGAGATTTTTGTGATCCTTTTTCTCTGTCACTTTTGGGGTCTTCTTTACACTCCAAAATTCCCCTTTAACATTTCTTGCAGGGCTGGTTCAGTGGTGAGGAATTCCTTTAGATTTTGCTTGTCTGGAAAATTCTTTATCTCTCCTTCCCTTCTGGATGATAGCATTGCTGGACAGAGTGTTCTTGGCTGCATATTTTAACCAGGCAGCACGTGGAATATATCATCCCTTCCTTCTGGCTTGCCAGGGTTCTTTTGAAAAATCACCAGCTAACCTTATCAGCTAACCTGATAAGTGAAGGATGTCTTCCTGCTTTGAAGATTTCTTTCTCACCATATTTTGGAAATTTAATTCTAATAGATCCTGGTGTTGGCTTGCTTTATTTGGTTTTGATGGGAGTTCTCTGTGTCTCCTGGATTTTAGTGTTTGTTTCCATAGCCAGGTTAGGGAAGTTTTTGGCGATTATTCCTTGAAGTAATTTTTTCTACCCCCTTTGCTCTCTCTTCTTCTTCTATGACCGTGATAATCTTAATCCAAGATTTACAAGTGCTCCAAGTGATTCTGATGAAGGCTAAATTTGACCCTCTGCAGGAACGAAGTCATAGATCATCCTTGAGTTATCCAAAGATAAGTGACTCTTACAAACCATCTATGATCATGCTCCTGTTCTCTTTCTCACACACAGAACCATACACAACACATTTACTTTACTCAGAAGTGGACAAAATCTGGTTGGCTTCCTCTTCTATTTATCCCTTCTCTTAATTCTTAAAAGCTTCCTTGAGCTTCCTAGGATCGAGAATGTTCACCTTCTTGAATGAAAGCAATCAAGATTAAACTGAATTAGAACTTATCTAAATATTTTATGGAGTAAATAATGAAATATATACAAGACATTAATACATGTTATATATTATTAGGGGAAGGAATATAACATTCTCAGTATAAATCTGTACTTGATGTCTTTTACCTCATAACCATAAATAAGCTGCAGATTTAAGCAGCTCTTCATCAGGTGTCCATTTGCATGTAGAATAATTGCCTGTGGACTAGGTTTCAGGATACTCTAAATTTTAAGGGCTAATTTCAGGGAGAAGTGTGATGGCCTTTTTTCAGATGTTGTGAAACAGTTCAGAGAACAAGAGCCGTTTGCAAAGACCTTATGTGTCCACTGGCACTACTATTTCTAATTAGACTAGCCTATATATCCCATTTCTGGTCAAAGACTTGGAGGGAGTAGTCCCTTGAGGAAGAGGGCCTTCCTGAATGAAAAAGGAAAGATTTCAAAGTGAATTCTCTAAGTCCTGTCAGAATTACACTGCCTCCTCTCCTGCATGGAACACGGTTTGATGCCTGCTGGTGCTGCAGGTACACTGGGTTTTGAGTAACACGTATGAGCACAATGATGGGCACAGAAAATACCAGAGGGAGGAAATGGAAAATCCGAGGACACTCCATGGAGTCTGAGTTATTTTATGAGACATGTGCATCAACCTACTTACTACATACAGAGCACAAAATACACGTTCTCTTTTATTTTTTAAGGTTTTCAAAAAAGGTTTCATTTTAATCACTCTGCTCAGCATGACAAGTACACTCTCCTTAATCGTCATGTCCTGTTTCATCCATCTTCCCCCCAACCTCCCTTGTGGTAACCATCCATTTGTTGTCTATACTTGAATCTCTTTCCTGCTTTGTCTCTCCTTTTCCCTGTTGCTCGGTTGTTTTGTTCCTTAAATTCTACATGAGGGCAATCATGATATTTGTCTTCTTCTGACTTATTTCACTTACCATTATACTCTCTAGCTCCATCCAGATCTTTGCAAATGGTAAGATTTCATTCTTTTCTATGACTAATATTCCATTGTATACACCATGCCTTCTTTATTTTTCTCTTCATGGACACTTGAGCTTCTTGGCTATTTTAAATTATGCTGTTATAGTAATGCTGGATTAGTGTTTTTGTATTCGTTGGGTAAATACCCAGTAACAGAATTGCTGGGTTGTAGGGTAGTTCTATTTTTAAAATGTCTTTATGTTAATTTTGAGAGAGTGAGACTGAGTGCATCACGGGAGGGGCAGAGATAAAGAGGGAGACAGAATCCAAAGCAGGCTCCAGGGTCTAAGCTGTCAGCAGAGAGCCCGACATGGGGCACCAGCCCACGAACCGTGAGATCATGACCTGAGCCAAATTCAGATGCCTAACTGATTGAGGCATCTAGGCTCAGAAAAGTTGTCACATTTGGCCATCCAAAGTACCTCCCTAAGACTTTACACTGTCCAAATGGAGCTCCCACCAGATCTTTCCCAGCATTTCAAGGGTTCTCTGTATGTTTTTAGTAAGACCTATCTTCCTCTTCAAGTTTACTATCATCGTGTTTTATCTGTCCTCACAGGTGTCTCAGTGCCAAGTGCCTGACCTAATCCCATGGCCCATTGATGGTGTTTTCCTGTTCTTCCAAAAAAGTGATGACAACATTGTATTTAATACTCTGGTATGGCCTCCATACCGGTTACCAACAATTGGCCTTTGCACTAACAAAAGCCCATGTGGCTTATGTGGGAGTCGGAGAGTGGTGAAAATGGGGTCTCCATAACACAGGGTAGAAGGACAGCTCTGATGCCTTCTTCACTGGAATGGAGAGGAGGACATGGAAAAACTCAAGATGATTTAGAAAGAAAACCAGCAAAGTGTATCCTTCTCAATCCAGAGTCAGCAGTACAACCTTGGATAGGTGTCCTCTTCCCATGTGAGGAATGCATGACAGGGCTTCAGCCTAGATGTTTTTCACATTTTCCTTTGGGCTGCAAGATTACTACTATTACAATAGTGTTTTCTCCCTACCTTTAGAACATCTGGTAAGCACCAAGCAATGTCCTATGCTCAGTCTCCTCAAATCAATGTGAAAACAACCCATGACTCATGAATCTGAAAATGTTCACCTAATCCAATGGTTACACTAACATGGAGAACTTGGACGATGTCACTTCCAAGAACGGAAAAGAATAGGAACTAAAGAAATCTTCCTTAGTATTCTTGTCCAGTTGAGAGGAAGAAGTGAAATGCAGCAATTAAATTGTATGGAATTTAATATGTTCATTGTGGAATTACTCCCATAATCAAATTAATTTTGGAACACCATGTCATTTCATGCAAACCATTCTTAAAATCCCTGAGTATATCCAATAAGCAACAGTTCCTGAACATTTGAACAAGGAAAAGATATTATATCCTTCCTAAGTAATAGGCAGATAGATGAGACTGGATTTACAGGGGGAGATTCTCAAGCCAATATCCATGAGATTTAGAAGATAGAAATCCAATAGAAGAGGGACACTTATTACCATCATGAATCTATAACATTTTTGTGTGCTAGGTAATCAATTTTGAAATTCGGAAATTACCTCATTTGATCTAATATGCACTTACCTTCTAAAGATCCAGGTACACATACAGATACACACACATCCCTATATTCGCACTTCTTCGTATTTTGTTCCTTTACTCCAAAATACATTGGTAGCGGGATGCCTCAGTGGCTTAGTTGGTTAAACATCCAGCTTCTGCTCAGGTCATGATCTTGTGATTTAGGAGTTTGTTCCCCATGTGAGGCTCTGTGCTGAGACCTCAGAACCTAGAGACTGCTTTGAATTTTGTCTCTGTGTCTAGTTAGCCCTCCCCTGCTTATGCTCATGCTCATGCTCTGTCTCTCTCTCTCTCTCAAAAATAAACATTAAAAATGGTAAAAACAAAAAACCCAAAATGTATCTTTTGCTTAATATAACATATTGCATTCTGTGCATAAAATTTTGTGTTCTGTGTACTTATAAAAACATAAGCAAACAAAAAGAGGGTAAAAATGTTAAGAACAGTAACAGAATTCTGTACATATGGCTTATAATTATATTTTTAATAAGTTTGTTTAATTAGCAGTTGTTAAGTAGAACCCCTGGGCCATGGATTGTGAGCTATGATTCAATAAAAGAAAACAAAGAAAGTGAAACACATAAAGCTTATTACTTAGATTCTGGAGGATGTACCCAATATGCCTTGAGATCAAGGCTGAGTGAAGGGAGAGTGGAACGAAGTGGGGCAGATGCCTTATTTAGGGTCCATGGCTGGAGTGCTTTTCGCTTCCTGGGCTATGTCTAGAATGCACATTTCAAACCTAAATGAGTGGAGCAGGGTAAGCTGTGCAGGGCTTTTCTCTAAGGAGTCGGCACTCTTTCACAAAGGTTATTGGGAAAGTCCAAGCAGGAACTACTTTGTGACTCTGGTGGCTTTTGTCTACTCTATATGCTCCTGGGCGGAGCTAGAGTCCATTCAATCCCTTGTAGACAGGCTGGTTATACAAGATGGATTCACTGGCCACGGTATCAAGAAATGGACTAGCTATGCTCTCAATAGTACCTCTGTATCATCCATATGAAAAGTATTGTGACAGCCATCACAATAAGGGAGATAGATACATAAATGGGGAAAATAGATCATTAGAGACATCATCCCACTGCTTTCACAAGCATAAGTTGGGGGTGCCTGGGTGACTCAGTTGCCTCCAACTTTGGCTCAGGACATGATCTCATGGTTTGTGGGTTCGAGCCCCACCTCGGGCTCTGTGCTCACACCTAGCTCAGGGCCTGGAGCCTGCTTCAGATTCTGTATCTCTCTCTGACCATCCCCTGCTCACGCTGTGTGTGTGTGTTTCTCTCTCTCTCAGAAATAAATAAAACATTAATGAAAAAAATTTTTTTAGAAAATCAGAAGATACATTGGTGTACTATAAATAAGCCTGACTATAAATGGACCCACATAGTTCCAATACATGTTGTTCAACGGTCAAGTGTACTTTGTGTTACTATTTACCTGCAAACTTAATAAAGGTGGGGCAGGCTAAAGTTGGGGTAGGAGAACTTCATTCATTAACACAGAGTTAACACATTGAAATCCATTCAGTGTTATTAATGAAAATGTATTAAGTTCAAACCCACTCCAAACAAACCAGTGCAAAACCACTGTGTGATCCTTGGTCGATATACCCATTTCAAGCATTCAAGAACCATTCTTGTTCCTCAGATAGAAGGATCTGTGAGTTGTGCTTTCCACTACTCAGATTGGGGCTCATGATTGAGTAAATATGGATTTACAATGAGTTTATATATGTATGCAGTAATGTCAATGTGTTTTCTCTTATGATTTCCTTAATATTTTCTTTTCTCGACTTCACTGTATTATAACATTGCTGTATATAATTGGACCACATTATAAGAATGGAATATTGACTGTTCTGCTGAGGCTTCTAGTCAACAATAGATTATATCCATGGAAAAGCACTTATGCTTTTAAGTTTGGGGACTCACACGTTACAGATTTTCAATTGTGGAGGGGTTGGCATCCCATACCACCTCCACTGTCCAAGGCTAAATAAATGATCTCAGTGTTTTCACTTTGGATTTTTCTCCAATACTCTGATTTAGAATCATGTCTCAAAAGTGATATGGACTTCTTTCTTCTGTGAATTCTGAGTTTATTTACATTTCACATTCCATCACACAGTGTGCCAATGGTTCACAACTGTAATTTTTTTTATCTTTATAAAGACTCTGTTGCTGTTTTTAAATATATGTTAAAAGCAAAGGTTTTCATCCTTCATTGCGTTTCTGGGGTTTCTATCCAAGGTAGTTTCTCTGATGTCGAATAAGAGTTCAGTTCTAAGTAGATTTTGCCAACGTCCTTGAGATCTATAGGGTATAAACCCAGGATTCTTCTATTTGTAATGTTTCTTTCGGTACACACTCTGATGTTCACACATTTGGTAGTCCTGCCTAAAGCCTTTGCCACACTTTTTAAAACATTTCCCATCCTTCTCCTCAGTATGTATTACCTCATGTTGACAAGTTTTGAGGGGTACTTACATTTGCACATTGTTATATTTGTAAGGTTTCTTCCCGTTATGAAATCTCTGCTGTTGAGCAAGTTTAGAAGACTAGTTAAAAGCTTCACTAGATTTGGTGCAGCTACAAGTCTCCTTTACAGTAATGATACAGTGATGTACAATAGGATTTGAGCCTTCATAAGAGACGGTCCCATGTTTGTTACTTGTAATCTAGAGTTTTGGAAACAGTTCTCTGAATTTTAGTAGGATGTGATATTTGACTCATGTTTTTCCCCACATTCTTTCCCTTGGTAAGTTGTGTCTCCATCATAAACACTTTGGTAAGTAATGAAGATAGAGTTCTGACTAATGGCTTTCTGAAGTTCACAGCACATAAGAACTTCATCCAAAGTAAGTATTATGTGATACCAGTGAACAGTCATGTTTGGAATAGGAGTGTCTGGTTTTTATCCAATTAGAGACTTTGGAAAAAGAGGATTATGTATTGGTGAAAGAATAATGAAGCCTCTGGAAAGAATTTCTCAAAACAATTACATTTAGAATTTTTATCTTCCTTTTTAAATGTATTTTAGAAAGGTTTCAGTGAATGATTAGTCCTATATTATATTTGAAATGATTTCAATAATTAGTTTTAGCATGGACTGGTTGATTGTCCAGAACTTCCAAATGTCCTTCCAGAGAACATATAGGATTAAAAGTGGGCTTTGGATGGGCACCTGTATGGCTCAGCTCAGTTGGTTGAATGTCTGACCTTGGCCTAAATAACAGTCTCCTGGTTTGTGAGTTCAAGCCCCATCATGGGCTCTGTGCTGACAGCTCAGAGCCTTGAGCCTGCTTCTGATTATGTCTCTATCACCCTCTGCCCCTCCCCTGCTCTGTCTCAGAAATGAGTAACCGTTTTTAAAAAGTTTCCAAAAAAGAGATTTTGGTCTGTTTGGTCCTTTGCCTCTCAAAAAATGAATAAACATTAAGAAAGAAAAAGCCCTCCAGGTTGAAATAAAAGGATTCTAAAGAGTAACCTGAACCACATGACCACAACAAGCTCTCCAATAAATACAGATATTTACACAATTATATAAGCCTGTAGTGTAACAAGGCAAAACAAGTCTATTTATTTCTGCTACAGACTTTTTCTTAAAAGCATAAAAATCAAATCTAGGTAAGAATATATGCAATATAAAAATCATTTGTGATACCATCAATGTAACGTGGGTGCAGGTGTGGGGATAGGTAGAAGAGTTTTGTATAAAATTGACAATATCAGCTTAAAATAGTTTGTTAGGGGAATGAAGGTGGCTCATTCAGTTAAGCGTCCAACTCCTGGTTTTAGCTCAGGGCATAGTGTCAGAGTTCGGGAGTTCAGGCCCGGTGTTGAGCGCTGCAGTAGCAGCATATATGAAGGTTGGTTACCCCTTTAAGAGGTTTTAGGTAACCTCTAAGCTAACCTGAATGAAAATACATACAGACAATATATTTACCAATAAAAACATGATAAAAATTAATTCTATTAGGACAAATCACCTGGACAGGATACAACATTCACTTAGGACAAATCAAGGAAAGAAATGCAGACTTGACTCACAAAGTGTGCGTGGGTAATATTGCTACAGACAAATAACTAGATACTTTTACTGGCAAAGAGCATAAAGCTGATTCCTAGTTGTGCTAGACTCACATTGTCCAAAAATGTAATGAGTTCAAAGTTGTCACCCTAAGACAAAATACTCAGGTAAAAACAAAATCCCGCTTAAATTATGTCATGGAAAGTACTATACACATGGAAGCACATTATTATGGAGTTGCAAAACCAGACAAAATATAACCCAAAAAATTCTAAATGAAAAAGATGAATTATTTTAAGTTTTTTTTTCTTTTTCCTGAGAGAGAGAGAGAGGCAGCGTGAGCAGGGGAGGGTCAGAGAGAGAGGGAGATACAGAATCTGAAGCAGGATCCAGGCTCTGAACTATCACCACAGAACCCGACACGGGTCTCAAACCCACAAACCATTAGAACAGGACCTGCACCGAAGTTTGACGCTTAACTAACTGAGCCACCCAGACGCCCTGATGACGAATTATTTTAAAGAAGTCTACTATATATATAATTTTTCAAAGCTTCTTTTGAGAGAGAGAAAGCAAAAGCAGAAGAGGAACAGAGAGAGTGGGAGAAATAAAGAATCCCAAGTAGGCTCCACACTGTCAGCACAGAGTCTGATGCAGGGCTCGGACTTCTGAACCGGGAGACCATGCCCTGAGACCAGGTGCCCCTATGTAGCTATCATGTTCAACTCTGAGTGTATACCCATGAAAAAAGGAACATTTTGAATTACAGGCATGTCTTCATGGGTATTTAAATTGTAAAGAATATTCATGAAAACCAACCATGGAAAACTCTAATGAAAACTTTTATGCATTAAGCACTTAAGACATTAAAAAATGTATTAGGTTAATACATCCCTCCTCTCCCACAGAATTTAAGGGTATAATCCATTATTTTTATTTTTTTAATGTTTTCTATCTTAGCATGCAAGTGGGGGAGAGGCAAACAGAGAGGGAGACATAGAATCTGAAGCAGGCTCCAGGCTCTGAGCTGTTAGCACAGAGCCTGAGGCCGGGCTCCAACTCACAAACCACAAGATCATGGCCTGAGGTGAAGTTGAAGACCTAACCAACTGAGCCACCCAGGCTCCTCTATAATCCATTCTTCAGAATCAAGCAAACAAAAATCTTTTTTTTTTGTATAAGTTTTTTTTTTTTTTTTTTAGTTTATCTTGAGAGAGATGGAGAAAGGAGGAGAAGGGACAGAGAAAGAGGAAGAGAATCACAAGCAGACTCCACACTGTGGGTGCAGAAATGGACTTAGGGCTTGAACTCACACACCATGAAATCATGACCTGAGCTGAAATCAAGAGTCATATGCTCAACCTGTGAGTCACCCATGTGCCCCAAAACCTTTCATTTCTGAATAAACAAACATCATCAAAATTGTAAAACAGGCCAACAAACACTTTATTAAAAAATGTCTTTGGGATTAAATTCAGATACATTCTGAGGAAAGTAGAAAAACTAGTAATTCATTTTTCCTGAAGTTACATTTATAGTTGAAACATTTTCTACATATAAGAAATTTACTAATTGTTTATCTCACTTCTTATAAAGCACATGCCCATGTCATATCAGGACTTTTGATCTCATAAAGGAGTTTCATATATAACTACTCAAAGTGAAAACATAGGTCAAAATCAAAGGAATTTCATACTCTACAAGACAAAAATCATGAAACTATTCAATTAAGAAAAATAAGGTAACAATTGAGACTTTATTATAGGCTGTGAGTTTTATCTTGTATCCTAGCTCCCCTATGGCATTAATTAATGTAGAATTCTAGGAAAATAATAGGTGCTTTAAATTATTTCACTACTGAGAGATGGAATATATTGAATGGAAATTTCTTATTTTAGTTAAAACCAAGAAAATGAACTCAAAGATTTTTTTTAAAGTTTGTTTGAGAGGGGGATGAAGAGCGATTAGGAGAAGGGCAGAGAGAGAGAAAGAGGAAGACAGAAGCCAAACAGGCTCTGTGCTGTCAGACCAGAGCCCCATGTGGGGCTTGAAGTCAAAAACCCTGAGATCATGACCTAAGCCAAAATCAAAAGTTCAACTCCTAACGAACTGAGCCACCCAGGTGAACTGGACTTTAAAAATATGTATTTTATTTTGGAGAAAGAGCATACAGGAGAAGGGCAGAGGATCCCAAGTGGGCTCTGCTTAGACAGCAGAGAGCCTGATGCAGGCCTCAAACTCCCCAACTGTGAAATCATGGCTTGAGCTCAACTCAGATGCTTAACCATCTGAGCCAACCAAGCAATTCAAGAAATGAACATCTGAGGGGCGCCTGGGTGGCTTAGTCGGTTAGGCGTCCGACTTTCGCTTAGGTCATGATCTCGCTGTTCGTGGGTTCGAGCCCCGCGTCGGGCTCTGTGCTGACTGCCAGCTCAGAGCCTGGAGCCTGTTTCAGTCTGTGACTCCCTCTCTCTCTGACCCTCCCCTGCTCACGCTGTCTCTCTCTCTCCTAGAAATAAGTAAAACATTAAAAAAATTTTTTTAAATAAAAAAAGAAATGAACATCTGAAGTGAAATAAAAAACTAGATTTTCTCATTTTAGAGAGTTGCTTTGTTATCTGTTATATTTACTAGGTCTATTTTGTATCATTAAGATGAAAGCCTCCATAATACTGGAAATGATAAATCAGAAAACTTGTGAGGTCTATCCCAGTGTTCCTGGGATTTTTCACCCAACCCCAAGATGCCCACCACCCCTCTGACACACTTCACACGTGAAGCAAAACAGAACTCGAATCAATTAATATAGACTTCCTCAGGAATAGAGATTTCCCCAAGCCCTCCAAGCAATGGAGAACCAATCAGATTATGGAGGCCCTTACTGTGGATGTGCAAGACCTTCCGTGGAACTGAAGGAGAACTTAGAAAATGTAAGAGTGTGATGTGTTGGAAAGCAGACATCCGACATGAGAGGGAGGACATAAAACTGGCCTTTTCAAACTAATTTCCACTCAAGAAGAGCTGCTCAAACCACATTTTAAGGTCTATCTTCCTCCTTCATACCCAGACCTCACCTCTGTCATCTGCTTCATTCCCATACCTGGGTTGGAGGCTACTGTCCCCTTTCTCTTCACATCCCAGATGGCCTTCTTTTGTTCCAAAAAGAACCATGTCTGGCTTTGACACAAGACCGGTTTATTAGAAAAAAAGGAATATGAGTATTGTTGGAGATTCTAATCTGATCCACCATTATGCATAGTTGAGAAGACAAGACATAGTAGAATCTTAGAAAATGATTTCCCAAATGCTGTGTCCCAACAACCCTTTTGAAACAACCAGTAGGAATTTCCATGTTCGTATCTTGTCCTCCACTTCCAAGTACTACCACGACAATAATGAGTAAGAAATTGGTATGTGAGACGTTAGAAATACCATTTTATGCCACTTAATGTTTAGAATTGCCATGAATGTACAGAAATAATGATGCCACCCTAAGGAAAGGGAAGCTGAAAAGACTCATCTTGAAGTTATTTCTCTACATCTACAAAGCCCTGCAATCTTTTCCTGACTGCAGGGATCAGAATCCCAGTCATGAAAAGGGGAAGATTCCAAGAGACAGTCTTCAAACCCCGAGTGTGTTTTGGGAAATCTGGAAGGAGTTGTCCTTACCCAAGAAGAGGAGGTGTCCATAGTTGTCTAACATCACATCGCTGTACAGTTCCTGCTGACTGTGGTTCAGGCATCCCCATTCCTCCTGAGAGAATTCTATGGCCACATCCCTGAAGGTCAGCCGTCCCTGCAGTAAATAACACAGTTCCCAAGTGGCCATCAGTAGAGTTCATAATGGTACATAAAATGAAAGAGGGATTTAATGTCACCAGCTGAACCCCGAGATCTGATCTTCGCAGTTTATGTGCATGCATCCACCAACCTTAGTCACACTTTAAAAAAATTTTTTTTAATTTATTTCTGAGAGAGAGAGAGACCACATGAGCAGGGGAGGGTTAGAGAGAGAGGTGTGAAGCTTGCTCCAGGTTCTGAGCTGTCAGCACAGAGCCTGACAGGGAGCTCGAACCCATGAACCGTGAGATCATGACCTGAGCCGAAGTCAGATGCTTAACATACTGAGCCACTCTTAGTCCATTAGTCACACATTTTAACCTCTTCTATCCACTTTATCTTGTACTTTAGGCAAAACACCCCATGGGTATAGTCTCCAGTGGTGGAAACAGAAACCATCCAACAAAAGGTAAAGACTGCCCTGAGGAAGAGCTTGCATTGGTGCTATTTGAGATTAACCCCTGACTCACACCTAAGCAAATGGATAATAAACCATGGAGTGATTACAGTTACCTTCACCTCAGTATGTATGTATGGATACACATGTTTTCAATGGTATTTTTTAGAAAGAGCACAAGTGGGGGTGGAGCAGAGAGAGAGACAGACAGAAATGTAAACAGGGTCCATGCTCAGAATGGAGCCCAACTTCGAGCATGATCTCAGAACATTGAGATCATGACCTGAGCCTAAATCAAGAGTTGGGAGCTCATTGGATTGAGCCAAGCAGACGCTCCCTTGTACCTCACTGGAATACTAAAATCTCCCCTGAAGGAGGAGTACAAAGTTCATTCATGATGGAATATACAGAGCATGTATAGAACTATTTTCTTAAGGCTCATGTGCAACCTTCTACTCAACTCTACATAAGATAATGGACTCCCCTTTCTGAATATCCACCCTAACCCTAAATGAAAGGACACCATTTCCCCTTCCTCCAGGAGTATCTGCTTTGCAAATTAATCCCTGTGATCTCCTTATATCTTGTAAATCATTTTCCTTTGTCTCACATCCTCACTCACTATAGTTTTTTTTTTTTTGCGGGGGGAGATTCACCAAGGACTGAACTGTTCCTTCAGTTATATTAGGAGAACTGGTTCTGGCTTAGGTGAGTTTCCTGCTTTATGAGGTAAGATGGTTTGTAGCCCAGTATTATGCTCTAATATATTCTTTAACTTTGAGGTAAGAACCTTTATAAATACTGTGTTTATTCAAGAGAATTTGTAAGATGAAGAAAACAATACAGGCATATACATGCAAATACATACTGTATTTACATCATACAGTGCATGTGGTATATTTCTTAAATGGAAACTTGGGGAGTTACAAATGTATTTAGCATATTCGAATGTGAATTTGAATTTCAGACCACCACCTAGATGTTCTTAAATGCAGATTTTGTACCAGAGTTATGGGATGGAGTAGGTGTTTGCATTTCTAACAAGGCAATCGTCAAGGGGCCAAGGGACACGTATTTCAATAACAAAAAGGAAGAACTAAAGGCAGGAAATCTTGGAGGACTCGGAACTGAATGGGTTTTATAGCAAGTGCAGGTTCTATTAGACTAGCAAGAAAGGTGACCAGGCTACCCAAGCATTTCCTGATTCATAGAGAACATTAACAATTTTTTCATAAATTAATGGAAAATAAATAATCAAGAGAACAGAAACGTTCTTTCTACATGAATATTTTGTCAAGCAACTGGAACATGGTAGGGATTAGATTTTAACATAAGTCATCTGACCTAGAGTTGACCTAAAATGATACACTTGTCAATATACAGAGGGGACCCTAAAGCAGTGTTCATAACAGATGTCAAATCTGAGAAGGATGGGAAGAAGGTATGTACATGAGATTACATCTCTCCTTATCCATTCTATGCTCACATCCATAATTAAAAGAAGTTGTATAGACATTAAACGTCATAAAGTAGGAAAGTGTAATGGTGACTAAGAACATTTTCAATGAGGGACACCCAGGTGGCTCAGTTGGTTAAGTGTCCACCTCTTGATTTTGGCTCATGATTTCACAGTTCATGAGTCTGATCCCCGTATCTCAGGCTCTGTGCTGACAATGTGCAGCTTGCTTGGGATTCTCTCTCCCTCTCTCAAAAACAAACATTTTCAGTGACATGAAACTCTTAAAACTAGTAGTAGATGATGATGGTTAGGTCTTGTACTCACACTATCAACACAAACACGTATAATGCTCCAAATAACACAATTATTTTGGACTCTAGGATGATAAGGGATACTATCAGAAAATTTTTACCCTTTAGCACAGAAGGCTCACATATAGTCCTATACTTTTGATATGCATCAAATAAAGGCTAGTTCCTACATTCTTTTTTAAAATTATACTTTAAGTTTTTTATATTGTGAGAGACAGCACGGGTAAATGTGATGAGAAAGGGGGAGAGGGAGAGAACCCCAGCGAGGCTCCAGGCCGTGACTGGACCCCCAGATACCCCTGGTTGCTGCATTTTTATAAAGTCTCACGACTGTCAGCACATCTCACCACTGCTTAATGTGGAACTCAATGATGAGCCCCAGAGAAATCTTGCAGGAGTCGTCTTACAAGTAGAAACTGAAGGAAACGGGCGCCTGGGTGGCTTAGTTAAGTGTCCGACTTTCGCTTAGGTCATGATCTCGCGGTTCGTGGGTTCGAGCCCCGAGTCGGGCTCTGTGCTGACAGCCAGCTCAGAGCCTGGAGCCTGTTTCAGAGTCTGTGTCTCCCTCTCTCTCTAAACCTCCCCTGCTCATGCTATCTCTCTCTCTCTCTCTCCTAGAAATAAAAATATTTTTAAAAATTAAAAAAAAAAAAACTGAAAGAAATATTTGTGTTTGAATACTCCATGCACCTACCCTCCCCCTTGAACGTAGAAGCTCCATGCAGCCTAAGTACAGTTCTTTCTGCGCACGTGCCCTGGCTCTGAGCTACTTCGATAAACTATCTGGCACCATACAAGAACGGTCCTGACCATGGGACTCCATCATCCCATAACATAGTGTTTCTTTCAATGCTTTTAAAAATTTTATTATTTTCTAAATTTTATTTTTTATTGAGAGAGAGGGTGCAAGTGAGTCAGGGCAGAGAGACGGAGCTGGGTAGAGAATACCAGAGGGGCAGAGAGAGCAGAGGAGAGAGGAGAGAGATGGCTCCTGTTGATCTGATATGAGGCTCCAGCTCAGGAATGGGGAGATCATGACATGAGTGGAGGACAGTTGCTTAACCTACTGAGCCACGCAGGTACCCCTCAGTGAAAGCTTTTGTTATATCATTTGGGCTCTGTCTTATTTCGGGATTTTAAGACACTCCAAATGGTAATTATGTGCTTCTTTTCCTTTCCGGTAAATACATAGAAGTAAATAAAGAGTATGCATGTGTCTTGACCATGGAGCAAAATAAAAACCTACAGGATCAAAGCCTGACTCATTTAAGAATCTCCTCTCCCAGAGGTCATTACATGTACTACACAAAGGTGAGAGCCTTCCTTGTCCACTGGAAACTGATGTGATGATGTGGGCCAGGAGGAAATAAATGCTCAAGAAAATATTCCTGAGGACTTTTTGGTGAAAGAGGCTTTTTTGTTAAAGCACAGGGGCAGGATCTGTGGAAATAATGAGCTGCAGTGTGACGGTGAGGAGCCATTGGTTACACCCTTTCAGTTGGGGGGAGGGTAGAAGTAACAGTGTCTAAAGGGATTTTCCTATGTTAAAGAAGACTCCCAGGATACTGGAATTCTGACTGTGGTCAAGCTAAGCTTACTTTTTGCCTCTAGAGAGCATCACCATTAAAGGAGTTGTGAATTCCGTGAGGAAGATCTCCCTCTGCCAGTCTCAAGTGTTTCTCCGTGGTAAGTTGTAAGAAATTTTACTTATGTTTTCTTTCTTTTATTCTCCTCATCAGAAACTACAAGGCAGGGGAGGCTGGGTGGCTCAATCTGTTAAGCTTCTGACTTTTGAATTCGGCTCAGGTCAGGATCTCTTGGGCTGTGAGTTCAAACCCTGTGTCTCACTCAGTGGTGATGCTGTGTTGCCTACTTGGGATTTGTGGTCTCTCTCTGCAACTCCCCTGCTCTCCCTGTGTTTCTGTCAGTATAAATAAACTTTAAAAAAAAAAAGGAAAAAAAGAGAAACTAGAAGAAAGAAGTTTCCAGTTTAAATGTGATGCTGTCTGGAAATCTCTCAGCGAGTCCGTCTAAACTCCTTACAGCTGGTAAGAAAATATGAACCTTACAGGGGAGAAATCTGGCAACACAAAGCCAAGTAAAAGAAGGTAACATCAGCTGTAGGGAAACAAAGTGATCTCAGTGCCTGAGGCACAGCTCAGGACACAGGACCACAGGTGTGTTCGTGTGACCCCCAAACAGCAAGTCAGAATAGAAACAACTTTGAGGACATTTATACTGCCTTCAATCACATACTCTCCATGTCCTGTAACATGTCATATATCTTAGAGTATCTTTTTTACACACGAATGAGCAGGAACATTCCAGGTTTTCTGTGCCTCACATCCATCTTGTGTTTTTGTGTTTTCACCAGGGGGTGTGTGAAGCACACACAGTGCAGAGAAGCTTTGTGATCAGACCTAAATGGGAATTGGTTTCCTCAAGCGCTATCCCAGGACCAGACTTCATCACCAATAGGACACTTGGCTCCAACACTGTCCCCTCTGGATCTGTCACAAAGGGACTATATTCAATACTGGCAGGAATTTAATTCAGAGTGACAACTGTGTTGCCCCATTGGAAGCCAGGTTGGAGAGAAGGGAGAGGAATCTCCTGAAATATGGGAGAGGAGTGATCTTAAGACCTCACCTAGAATATCATTTCTGAAGAGATTAAATACTAGGTGAAAACATAAAGTAGGGGGCACCTGAGTGGTGAGGGAGGCATCTGACTTTGGCTCAGATCATGATCTCACAGTCCGTGGGGTCGAGCCCTGCATTGGGCTCTATGCTGACACCTCAGAGCCTGGAGCCTGCTTCACATTCTGCATCTCCTCTCTCTGTTCCTTCCCCACTTGCTCTCTGTCTCCTTCATGGCTTTATTTTATTTTGAGGGACAGAGACAAAGTGACTGGGAGAGGGGCAGAGAGAGAGGGAGACACAGGATTTGAAACAGTCTCCAGGCTATGAGCTGTCAGCACAGAGCCTGACACGGGGCTCGAACCCATGGATTGAGAGATCATAACCTGAGCCGAAGTCAGACCCTCAACTGACTGAGTCACCCAGGCGCCCCACACTCTGTCTTTTTCAAAAGTAAGTAAACAAAGAAAAATTTTAAAATAAAGCAGAACCCTTAGA
>NW_024083081.1:0-6980 GCF_003009895.1 Hyaena hyaena | reverse complement strand
CCCTCCACCTGCTCATGCTGTCTCTCTCTCTCTCTCTCTCTCCTAGAAATAAATAAAACATTTAAAAAATTTAAAAAAAAAATAAAAATAAAAATTTTTTTTTCATTGAGAGATAGAGAATGTACATGCAAACGGGGAACAAGGAGAGAGAGAAAATCTTAAGTGGGCTCAAGCTCAGAATAAACCCTGATGCAGGGCTGGATCACAGGTCCCTGGGATCATGACCTGAGCTTAAATGAAGTGTCTGATGCTCCAGGGACTGAACCACCCAGATGCCCTGCGATGTCTCCATGCAAGGAATATCCCGAGAACGACAAGTCCTCCCACCTGGGATGTAAGGCTTACCTGAGAACTGGCCATTTCTTCTCTCACCTCCTCCTCCTCTAGATTTATTTCTCAGAAGATCTGAGAATGTGGTGATATCACAGCTGAATAAGGAGAAGAGGTCTTTAAAGCCACCAACACAGCCACTTCACTGGCAAACTGCTCCCCTGAAGGCAGGGCTTTGAAATCCAGAGAAGGACCAACTTCCTAGTCCTTTGTGTCAGGAGCCATTCACAGACTGTGAGCTCCTACTTGGGAACCAATCCCTGAGTTTCCCTTCTCTGCTTTCAGGGGCCTCCCTTCCCTCAGAGGACTACAATTTCTGCTTGAGAAGAGAAAACGCATGATACATGGACCTGACCCTCCCCAACTCCTGTACAGGAGACCCTATTACCTCTCCTTGAGCCAAAGCCTGCACTCAACTCTCAACGTAATGGGAAGCCTTCCTGTTTAACTCTGGCCTCACTTAGAATTTTGATAGAAAAAAGATAGGATTCAGTAGGCAGAAAAGGAAAAATTAGGAAAAAAGAAAGATAAGGTCCCTGGGTGGACAATAATACATTTTGGAACAATGCTGGGAGTGTCTGACCACAGCAAACCCCCTCAGGTGTAAGCTTTCTCTTAAGAATGTGACACCACCTACCCGCCCCTCAGGATCCCCCCCAGGAATTGACTGAAGACCTAAAAATTAGTAGTATACCATAAACATTAGACCCACAAGGAACAATATGGCCCTAGAGCACCCCTCACACACACACACACACATACAAATGAGCCTATCAGGAATGGACAACCCATTACCTAGAGTTATTAAGCCAGCAAGTGTAGGACGTGAGGGGGAGACCTGAAGGGGGGAGAGACCCAACGCTCATAAAACAAAGTACCTTGTCTATTGTCACTGGTATTCACCTTCCAATGCCCTCTCTATGTAAAGAGACCTTTCCTAATACTATCCCTTTCTTAGACTCTAATAAACTTTTGCCTGTTGCTCATTGTCTGTCCACCTCTTCATTCTTTGAATCTGCGAGATAACGAATCCCAAATTCCTCGGTATGGATGTAACAGAGATCCATTAACAGAATCAC
Source organism: Hyaena hyaena (assembly GCF_003009895.1). Classification (NCBI taxonomy): domain Eukaryota; kingdom Metazoa; phylum Chordata; class Mammalia; order Carnivora; family Hyaenidae; genus Hyaena; species Hyaena hyaena. The sequence continues at coordinate 5,571 of NW_024083081.1, read as the reverse complement.
CTAGAGCACTTCACTAAAACAATGCTGTTGTTTCCACCCACCCAGCTGTGGAATCTGAGGGGGAGGGCAGCAGCAATGCTCATTCTTGAAACTCCAGAGATTATTCTATTGGGAATCATTTGGGGAAGTGACCAGGCCAAAAACAATTCTCATGACCATGCTTGTTGTCCAGACTTAAATCCATGCCTTCTCCACTGATCAGAGTGTCTGTCCATGTACACATTCTCCTTTCCGCTTCACAGAAGGAGACACCTTTACAAATGGACCTTCCCCGATACATGCACATGATGACGTTTTGGGGTGAGAGTGGGGTGATCCAGAGCCAACGTCCAAGAAAGAATTCTTGAAGACGTCTTTGTGCACAAAGGGGACTGTATTAAGGCATGGGGACAGAATCCATGGGGAGGAAGAGCTGCCCCAGAACCATGAAGAGATACTGATTATATTCTTGGGAATGGGGGGGAGGTAAAGTCAAGGGGAAGTTTCCAAGGAGATTTTTCATATGCTAAAGAAGACTCCCAGGATACTGGAGGACAACCTATTGTCAAGGGAAAGTTGTTTTTCCCCTCTAGCAAAGCATTAGCATTAAGACAGTAAGCAGTTCCTGGAGAAACTTTTACTCTACCTGCCTCAAGTATTTGTCAATGGGCTGTCAGCTATAAGGAAATTTAATTGCCTGCTGCTTCGTTTCAACATAAGCTGCCAAATACTTTGCCAAATAGAACATACCTTTTAAATTCCCATTCGCCATATACGAGTATTCTCATTGCTCAGTATTTTCATTCCTATTTGGTGTTACACTGTTTTCTTTTCTAGCCATTGTAGAAAATATTGAATGGTTTCTCACAGTAAAATATGAAGCCGTCTTCATACTGTTGCCTTGGTGACTAAAATGAAAATCGCTTGAAAGTGTAAAGTTGAACAAAAATCAAAATGGCGGCATTAAACCATCAGCAAGCCTTGATATTTAACCAAGTAACCTTTTCTTCCTTTTGGGGAAACCTCCTCTCATCTCTTCTTAGCCTTAAAAACATTTTTCTTATGTTTATTTTTGAGGGAGGGCACATGAGCGGGGGAAGGACAGAGAGCACGACAGAGAATCTGAAGCAGGCTCTACACAGCAGAGAGCCCAATGTAGGGCTTGAACTCACAAGCTGTGAGATCATGACCTGAGGCACAGTGGGATACCTAAATGACTGAGCCCCTCTGAGTCTTTTTTTAAAAGGAGAAACCCAGGACCACACTGAAAACACTATGAACAAGGATGGCAGCACAAACATAAAAACTGTCAAAACCGGTTGGATCCTGTATTTTCCTACACCACCCAGCTCCTTCCTCTGGGTGGGCTTGCAGTTCTGAAGGCCCTAACCTGGGGCAGCCTCCTTTACCTGCCAGAGCAAGAAAGCTATTGGTCCTCTTTATCCCAAACTCTGTCTTCACATTAGATTTTGGCTCTCAAGTACAGAGGTCAGTTTTCAACAAGAGAATGAATGTGTAGGAGAGAAAACCATTTTTCTTCATCTTTCCTCAATTCTTTGGGGGTTCCCATAATGAAACTGACATAAGACAGTTCCACAAGAGGAAATAATTATAGGAACATCAAGGAGATGAAGGTCGGAGTCAGGCAAATGAGGCTTAAGTACCATTTGTGACTTAAGGAGAAGGGGTAGGGATTTAGAACTTCAAAAAGGGGGAAGCACATTCACAGGAAAAAGGAAAGAGGGAAAGAGTCAATGTTTGCCAAACAAATGTTTACCGAGCCAGACAGGTAACACTCTATAAAAAAATTCCTCTCGGGTATTAGCTCTTTTCACAGTAAAGTCCCTCATCTAATTTATTGCTTGTATAAAAGCCTCAGAAAAGAAGGAAATCTTTCCCTTGGCGGCAATAGAATATCCTAGAGGACATTTCAAGTTAAATGAGCCCCACACAGCAAAATATACCCTGTATGAAAGCATATATATGTGGAATACAAAAGAAGACAACATTCTAAGATTAGCATATGCGTTGTCTGGGGCTGAGGATGGGGAAATGTTCAGACATGGGATCAAATGATAACAGGTTTACTTATGCAGGATGTGTAAGCACTGAACATTTATAGCCGTGACCATACTTAATACTAGTGTATTCTACACTTGAAATTCCCTAGGAGAGACTATCCTACGTGCTCTCACAACACACTCACACCCACACCCCCTCGTAACTATCGAGGTGAGGTGTATACTTATTTGATTGATTTGGGCAACTCCTTTGTAAGCAGGACCCAAGGGTGCAAGAGCACCTGGCCCCATTGGCCCCAGACAGACCCAGTTCTGCCACTCATGGTGGACAAAATCCAAGGACAAAAAAAGAGGACTTCCACTAACTCAATTTTGACTTCAAACTTTCTCACTGGGTTCCTTCCATATGGTCTCCTGGCTCCGGAAAAAGACCCTGAGGGGAACTAGACCTACCCCTCAAGCCCAAGGAGTACCCTGAGTCAGAAAGATACCACCCGTGGTTGACTCCAGGATGACAGACTTAAACTTCATTGCGGGTCTCCAGCAGGGGGCGCGCGAACAGGGACCTGAAGGTAATCTGTTTAAACTATATCTAGGGGCGCCTGGGTGGCTCAGTCAGTTGAGCATCTGACTTCGGCTCAGGTCATGATCTCACAGTTCTTGGGATTGAGCCCCGTGTCAGCACAGAGCCTGGAGCCTGCTTCAGATTCTGTGTCTCCCTCTGTCTCTGACCCTCTCCTGTTCACGCTGTCTCTCTCTCTCTCTCAAAAATAAATAAAACATTTAAAATAAATAAATAAATAAATCAACAAACAATCTCCTTTCATTGCATTACCAAACAGGGGGTAAAGGTATCTCCTCGACAAATTGCTCCGTTTTTCTCTTCAAGCCCACTCCCCTCCAAATGATAATAAGGTGGACTCAGGGACTGTCCCCAACTCCACCACTACGAAGGTTTCAACAGTAACATCAAACAACTGGGCCTTCCCCATCCAGGCTAGAAAAACTTCATTTCAACAAATACACATTCAAGGAACGGCCCCCCAAACCACCTCCTCCCTTCCTCCGTTATCCTAGTCAAATAGGTTAGAGAAGGGGCCATTGTTCCACTAGCTACTGACCCCATAGTCGGGAAGTCTCCTCCCCCTATATGGGTTGAACAATGGCTCCTAACCTCTGAAAACAGATCAGCAGCAAGGCAACTAATTGAACAACTAGAAGCACGTCATATAGAGTTCTCCGTAGTCCTTGTAACACCCTTATCTTCGTTATAAAGAAAAAAATCTGGAAAATGGAGGTTTTTGCAAGATCTAAGGGCCATAAATGTTACTACTGAAACTATGGGCTCTCTTCCACCAGGACTCCCGTCCCCTGTAGCAATCCCAGATGGATACCAGATCATTGTGAAGTTTGTTGACCAGGCCTTTCAACCTGTTAGACAGGCTCATGACAACCTTTTCCTCAAATAGATAACGGGCCCGACATTTAGAGCTCTGTGTTAACACTGTGCGGTCTCCACTGGCAATAAAGACTCCCTTCATTCAGCTTCAGTGGTCTCCATTGGTCTCTGTGTCCTTCGACAGAATATTTTGGAGGTCCCACCAAGATTATGGAGACCTCAGATCTCCAGATTCCGGTCTCATTTGCCTGCAGCCTCCCTGGTTCCTGAAGATGTCCTGGGACCGAGCGAAACATTCTTGTCTTTTTTTTGCCGCCCCCAAAAGTGGTCCCAGTTAATCCTTGGGAGTCACCTTTCTAAACCTCTGGAGGTAAGTCAATTTACCATCTGAATTCTGAACGCACATGTACTTCTGTCTGGGGGATTAAGTGGAAGGCTGGAGACAGCTCTATTTCCTGCCCCGGGGCACACCGAGCCATCCGTGTGGCCACATCTGTAACCTGTAAACCTGTTTTGTAGCCACTTCCGTACCTGTTTGGTCCTTTGTCATTGTTTTTAGTCTCATCTGTAGGAATTCTGTGGGAGGGAATGCAATCACCTCTGGTGTGTACGTGAGTGTGAATGTGCGACTCGGTCTGGCTTGCCTGCCAGGATCGAGTCTGTGGCTCCAGGGGTGGGCACCTATAAGGTCCTCAAAAGCCAACAGAGTCTGAGTGGGCCCGTCTGAATTCCGTGACGAATGGCATACAGTCTATGGCGGCATCAGAATAGTTTCCGATAGTAAGACACAAAGCTGAGACTGTTAAGGCTAAGCGACACCTAATCCTTCAGGACACGGCCAGACTGACATCTGACTGGTCTCATTTGAGGGGGCACCCCAACCCTTTGTCTGTCTGCAACACTGCCTCTCGGGATTGAGTGCCTCAACTGGAATGGGCCCCCCAAACCCAGCAGATATCAGGACCTCAAGAAGGGGAGCTTATTGGTCTGGCTGAGATAAAATCAGACTGAAGGGTACGCTCTCTGTTCCTCTGCCTGATAGATGTGAGGGCTTCTCTCACTCATTTCCCACGTAACCCTGTTTCTATACACTTTCAAGCGTCTTATCACAAAGAACCATCCATTGTAAAAATTCCATTTTCTGATGCCATGTTATTGTTTGACCTATAAATAAAGACACCAAAACCGACAGGGTAAAGATACCTGCCTGGTGACCAGAAAGATTCTTGTGGCTCTCTCACTCTCTCTTGCTGACACCGTCCATCCTTCAGGGACCCCTGGACTGGCTGGAGCGGGTCTCCAGCAACCTAAAGCCTGGGGCACAACCTGACAAAGAATGCTAATATGTTAAGAAGCATACCTAAGGATCCAGACACACTTGGACAGGCGACTCAAATCGTTCATCTAAATGATGCGAGTCCCCATGGGATACTCCTCTGCTATCCATGAAAAAGCTTGGCACAATTGATTACCACACTGTACAGGACCTAAGAGCCATTAGTGAAGCAGTTGTCACACTGCATTTAGCATTGCCTAACGCATACACTCTACTAGAACTCATACCGTCTGAGGCAGGATGCTTCACATGTCTAGATTTGAAGGATCACCTTCTGTCTCCAACTAGCACCAAAGAGCCGAACCCTATTTGCTTTTGAATGGAAATCCCTACCACAGGGGCGAAGTGATGGTTTCCTTCAACTAGAGTGCTACCAGGATTCAAAAATTCACCAAATTTATTCAGTGGTGTGCTGACATCTGATTTAGCCAGGTTTCTGGGTTGGAAACTAGGATGCATCCTCCCCTAATATATGGATGATCTTCTGCTAGCCAGTCCCAGGAGGACCCAGAGCCACATTCAGGCTACTAACAGAGACAGGATATCGGGTGACAAAGAAAAAGGCACAGATTTGCCAACAGGAAGGTAAATATTAGGGCTTCACAATTACCTGAGGCAAATGGATGCTGGAAGCCTAAAGGAAACAGCTAGTCTTTGCCATTCTGGTTCCCACTACCTGCAGGCAGATGTGAGAGTTGCTGGGAGCAGCAGAATTCCGTCAAATATGGATCCCAGCGTTTCGGAGTTGGCCAGACCTCTATACAAGGCACTAAACGGGGAAGAGAGAGCACTCCTTTCATGGGGCCCCAATCAAGAAAATGTGTTCAAAACTAGAA
>NW_024083080.1:0-38829 GCF_003009895.1 Hyaena hyaena | reverse complement strand
GTGTGATGTATGGGCGCGAGTGCAAGTATGGAGCTCCTTACTTCTCCGCCATCTTGCCCTCTCTCTACTTTCTGTATCTTTAAGTTTGATGATTAGCATGGAAATAGTCAAGACAGTCCTAAATAACATACCGAGCCAGGAACAAGCAGTATACTTATATTTGGTATGATTTTCAACAGTGAGAATTGTCCTATTATGATTAACCAGAAGTTGGGATAAGTAGAACCTCTGGCTCTCTACTATCCCTCCAGCCGGAGATCTGGAGATTTATGCTGGTCCCAGGGGATTTAATAAAACCAGATGGGGAAGGTGCCTCTTGGGTGTTACTTGTTACAACAGGAGAAATCATTTTCTCACTTGTGACTCATAGGCTTCTTACTTGGGGAAAGGTGTTACTGTCATTGAAATGATTTAGTGTCTGTCTATCCTGTGTTTCTGTGTGACTCGGTGGCCCTCTTGCTTTTGGTGGGTCTGGGATAAGAGGAACTTCATTATAACAAAATAGCAGTAATAAGCATCTGAATGGGTGTTCGCAGCTTATGAAGCTATTCCATTTGCCTTATTCATTTGTCCCAACCATGCTATGCTACTGATAGGCCAGCTAATACTAGGCACCACACCTATTTCACAGATTGAGGTATGAGGACGTAAATGACCTGGCCAATTTCATTGTAGGGTATTAAGGAGCTGAAATTAGAATCTGGGTTCTGACTTCTATTCCAGTCACCCTTACTTAATGCCCAGCTGACAGTGCATGCAAATTCTCACTGCCCCATTTTACCAAGAGGAAAGATGCTTTTGAGGAAATAGGGTTTAGGGATGACCACATGAAGATAGCCACGGGGAAAGTGAATTTCCTTTGGCTGAATTCTTGTTAAATCACCACAAAAGCTCCATTCCATTTCTTTATATTTTTCCTCTACAGTTAATGCAGTGTCTGTCATTCCTGAAAGCTTACATCTCAGCTTACTACTCCCAACTGAAAGTTTTAAGAGCAGGATACTCTTTTAGGATTGGTGAGTAGAAGTGAGTCAACAGGAATCCTTTCTGAGTCGGTGCTGTGTCTGTCATATGCTTCTCCAGCCTTCCCTTATCCTAGGCACCTGTTCTTGCTGAGTTGAAAAGATAACTACCTTGGCGTGCCTAGGTAGCTCCATTGGTTGACTGTCCAACTTCGGTTCAGGTCATGATCTTGCATTTCCTGAGTTTGAGCCCTGCATCAGGCTGTGCTGACAATTCAGAGCCCAGAGCCGCCTGCTTTGGATTCTATGTCTCCCTCCCTCCCTCCCTTCCTCTCTCTCTCTCTCTCTCTCTCTCTCTGCCCCTCCACCGCTTGCTCTCTTTCTCTCAAAAATAAATAAACTAAAAAAAAAAATAAACTGGGGTGTATTTATAAAAAAATAACTATCTTAATTCCTGTTCTGTCAGCTCCTGGCAGATGATTGAAGTTATTCCAGAAATGCCAACTGTCTGTGTCTTCTAATGTTACTTAATTCCCCTTCACTTTGAATTTCTTGGCATGGGAATTAATGAGCGTTGACTATGGAGTCAGAAATCTAGGTCTGAAACTACTCCAGATTTCCTATCTGGGACATTAGGCAAGTTGTTTGGGCTGCCTAAGCCTCAAGTTTTTTGATCTATAAAGTGAGATTAATTATAGGACTTGCCCTATATAGCCAAGGGGCTATTATGAGGATTAAATCGAATAATGCCCATGAAGGGAGGTAGCTCAGTACTTACTGCTTGATAGATGTTCTTATGTTTTTATAATAATTTTAATAATTCAGGGTTAGAATATAGAAATTCTTTTCATATATATGACAAACTTTTCCTTTCTATCAAATTAGAAAGAATTACACTCACATACTTGTCTTTCTCCTTTCCTTTTCTCTCTACCTTTCTACCTCTCTTCCTTCCATACATCTTTGTTGTGTGTCTCCAACGTATCAGGCAGTCCCTACTCTCATGGATATTGCAGGGTTGTTTGGAAGAGAAACAAATTAAAGAATCAAACAAGTGGAGGTAAAATTTTGCCTGTAGTAATTTCTACAGAGCATATCACAATAGGCCTTGACTTAGTGGGGAGGCTGACCTGAAATCAGCAGGTGAGTGGCAGGTAACCAGGTGAGAAGAAGTGAGGGCAAGGTGACAGAGGGGTTCAGACACTGAGCTTAGGAGCAAAGACCCTGTGACAGAGGAAGTGTGATGACTGGAAGAAGTCACCGGGGCTGAAGCAGAGGGAACCAGGGCCATAGTGGTACAAGATAGGAGAGGGTATATAGGGAAGGGCCAAAGCACCAAAGTCTGTTGGCCATCTCAGGGTTTGCTCTTTATTCCAAGAGCCATGAAAATCCATTGAAAAGTTTCAGAGAAGGCTGTAACTCAATTCTCAGGAGTCATTTAGTTTAATGGGGCAGAAGTCTGGCCAAGCAAGCCATCTTCATTCATGTGGCCATAGAGCAGAGAGGACAGAAATGAAACACCCTGAAGACTGACCATCTAGATTCTCCCTCAGTGCTCAGTGTTGTTGGAGGCTGTGAACATAACAGGCTTTGGTTCTCCTTCTCCAGCAGGCTTGTTTGACAAGTTAAAAATGTAGTCACATGCCTCACCTACAAATACCAGTCAGCACAGGGTGAAGGAGAGAAATCAGTTGAGATAATTCATGAAAATGACTATCATGCTGTCTTGTGACCCACTAAGCAGTTTAAAGTTTAGTCCACCATAAATTTTTATCCTTACTTAGTGACTTGCTTGAACTGATTTCACATGTTTTCCCTACGAAATGTGTCAAAATCTCTCTGATTTATTCAGTCCCACAGTAACTACCTCCATTTGGGCAACTGCCAGGTGGCCTGGTCTCAACACTGAGAGAGGGATGCCTCTGAGGTAGTGAGTCTCTCCAGGGAGAAGTCTGATTGCTATTTGTAGTGACCAGGGGAAGAAACAGCACTTGAGCATCTCTGAGAGTTAGACTAGATGAGGCAGAGAAAACCAACCACTGTACCCCACACCCACTTGCAGCTCCGACTTCAGGCAGGAGAAATCACTTATAGATCCACGAGCATGTGGAATGTGGCTTCTTCCCACATCCATTTAGGCCTTATATGATGAACAATCATGAAATCAACAAACCTTTCTTTCTATCCTTAGCTAAACATCCCTGTTCAATATTATTACCATTTCAGTGCTCCTTCCTCCCAACAAGTCCCTTGTTTCTTAGCTTTGATATACATGGTTAACTCCCCTAGACCTGTGAGTAACCTCATGTACTGTCCTTCATTGCCCCATCTTGTATCATTCTGACCCCTGCTCCCTCTACTTCAGTCTCCGTAGCTTCTTTCTCACTCACTTCTGCCAAAGGGTCTTTGCTCCTGAACCCAGGGATTTAATTAAGAAGCAAAGAAAAAGATTATTTTGCAGGGTTTGGAATAAGGGAATGAAATGCTTCCTGGTAGCATTTCAGACAAAAGATACGGCCATAATGCTGACTTGCCTGGAGCTGCAGATGGAAGTTTATACTGTTGGCTTTCCCTCCTCACAGCTACGGTGAGGTCTAATACGACCCCATGAATAGATGAGCAAAAGCAAAAAGCCAGACATCAGTATGGTGTTGAGTGTGTCTACTCATCCTTCTAGCATTGAAACTGTCTTGTCCTAAGACATGGTGAATTCAGCCTAAGCTGGGAAAATGTCTTGATACAGCTTGGGGTCTACATTACAGAAACCAAATCTCTTTCCTTCATCAGAGTTACTCAATATTAACATACGGTAGTTCAGCTATGGTGGCCAGGCATTAGGGAAATCAATTTTATACTCAGCGATGTTTTATGCTTCAGTAGAAGACCATTAACGTTAAATACAGAACACTGAGCTCCTTAATCAGTGGCTATTGGGCTTGGTTGCAGGGTACTACTTTAAGAGATTTTATAGTTTGGAAGCAAAATACATATGCACACTAATTACACACCTGCACACATATGCAGGTATAATAATGAAAATCCAAAGTAGAGATCAAAATATTTAAGGAGACTTTATTGTTAATTATAGCCAATGTTTAAAGAAAAAGAGGCTCAATCATTTAAATAAGGAATAAGCATAGATTTGCACTTAAGCATAAATTTCCTAAATACACTATTCTCTTCTAAGAGCAATTGTGCTGCTTTCCCAAATGTCCATCAAATGTCTCTCCTTTGATCCACTTCTTCCTATACCTGTTTCATTAGTAAGACTTTTCTTTGTTCCCCTGTATATGTCCCAGTGATGGAGATGATCTGATTAGGTCTATTGATAGGAATAATTTCAAGATTCTATATAGAAGAAATAAAAGAATTTGGCTCCCATTTCCCTTTTGGCACCCCAACCATCTTGAGTTTCCTTTGCTTTGTAATTGTAGAGAAAATCTTCAGGGAAGGGGTTATCATGTCTCCTTGTAATTCGCACTCTTGACACACCAGGTATGCCCATGGCACCAGCAAGTAAGCAGGAAAGATATCTTGCACATTCACTCATCCACCTCAGAGGTCCATCTACATGTGTGTCGAGGTTGACACTCTGCTTCCTGTTTCGTAGTAAGCATCCATCCAGAGGGCTGCAGATTTCTTCAAGGCCCTGTGGGAGGGAGAAACAACATCATCAGTAGGTGAGACTTTAATGTAAAAGGAGCTGCTCCATGGAACATGTGCTCTTTTGCTTGGTTCAAGGCAATATTTTCATTTTCAGCTATATCTGAAAGACGTCTTTTCTGTTGCCTAGTGGAAGGAGTCAAGTACACTGCATTGAGTTTTAGCAGATCAATTCACCTTTTCTTTAGGGAGGTGGTTGAGTTTTTCTTTCATTTTATTCTCTTTTGTGTCCTAAACCATCAATCTCCTTTACTCTAGCATTAAAGAAAAAAGCTTCTCTGAGTCTCTGTAAGATAAAGCACATACCTCTCTGTCAATTCATCCTGTTTTCTACCAACCATCCTATTTTATAATGTGAAAGATGTTTATCTATGTTCTGGAAATACAGCAATGAGTAGGAGAGACATAAGCTCCACCTATATGGAGTTCCTGGTCTAACTTGGGAGATATATATATTATAATTTATTGTCAGATTGACTACCATACGGTCTGTAAAATGTGCTTTGGGCTTTGGGGGTAGATTCCTGTGGTTCATCGTTTACATACAACACTCTGTGCTCATCCCAACGAGTACCCTCCTCAATGCCCATCACCCATTTGCCCCTCTTGGGAGACATATTTTAAATAATGTATTACCCATGATATTATTTAATAATGATTGTGATAAATGATAAAGCAAAGAGAAGCAAGTACTGCAAGAGCAGGTGACAGATTGAGTCTTGGGGTTGAAGGAAGACCAAGATAGGGAAAAGGCATTTATGAACCTTGGAGAGGGAATGAAAATCAACAAGGTGATATGAGGGAAGGTGACAGACTGGAAGAACTTTCTAGGCAAAACCAAGGGGACAAAGGACAGGGAATGGCAAGAGGCAGGGAGTTCTGTAGCAATTGAAGAGAGGCTAGGTCTCTGGAGGGCAGAAAAGGAAGTTGGGAGTGGTAGAGAGTTTGAAGCTAGAGCATCACCCAGGGTCTGATCAGGCTAGACTTGGCTTTGTTGGCATCATTCAAGACACTGTTGTTTTTGTTTTTGTTTTTTTTTAATGCTAAAAGAAAAAGAAACTTATTAAACCCAGATCATGGGCTGTTCATGTTCTCTAGAGGCTCTAGAGGGCTGTGATTGCATCAACATGAGTACAGATTTTCAGTCCCTGCAGGCTTCTCTGCTCTTGGTCGTTCACACACTTATGTCCCTGGACCCTATAGGCATCTAAGTTTGCATCTCTGGGCCAGATTCTAAAGCATGTCAAGGTTCTGTGGGGGGATGCAGAGACAAATAACATGCAGCTCTGGTTTTAAGAAGCTTGAGATTTAGTAGAGTAGCTAGTCATTTTCACTAAGAAGTATCTAGAAGACAATAGGTAAATGGCAAGCATTATTTATTATCATTGCATTGTTGATGTTCCCTGAAAGGTCTCGTGTTCATGCTGGGCATACAGATGCCCCATAACAAAGAGCTGTTGGGTAAATGATTCACAAGCCAATGAGTAGTCTGGGGACTAGCAGTGAGAGGAAAATGAGAGCTGTGAGCTGAGAGACTCTGTAATTACCTGGCAATATCTCCAAATGCTTCAAACATGGGCTTTTTCTCATACTGCAGTCCATGCTGGGCACACAGTGCCCTCACCAAGGGTTCCACCTTGTGATAATTATGGCGTGGCATTGTGGGAAACAGACTAGGGAAACGAGACAGGAGATATACAACTTAGATCAAAAGAAGGAGTTTTTGTTCCCCTATTACTAGATAAAACTCTATTAGCAATGCAGACCTTGTACAAAACTTCTGCTCCAGGAAGCTCGAAAACATCTTGCAAAAACATTCTAATCTTATCTCATAACCCTCTGCATGCCCTGTGGGTGGCTATTGTTTCGGAAGACCTAAGAGACTTACCTCTATAAAATATATTTATTTTGGGCCACATCAAATGTAAGTATGGGGTTTTCTACCATTTTGAGTTAACTAGAGAACTAGAGATAACTGCCCCCACCCCAACTCTGTCTCTGTCTCTTTCTGTATGTACATCTATCTCCTGTACAATGAATAGTTGAGTATTCAGTAAGTTTTCATCAAGGCATATCGGGTAAAGTTCTAGGATAAGAATAAGAAGAGAGATGAGTTTTATCCAAGGCTTTCACTAATCAAACCGATGAAGTTCTTTGATAAAATATGAGTAATAATTTTTCTTGTTTTGCTGAGATTTTAAAGGACTAACATGAGAGAAAGGATAAGAAAATCCCATGAGGAGGTATAAGATCTTTTCTCTTCTCTGTCTATCATAGATTTGGCTTAGATGAAACGAATGTGGAAAGTCTCTCCCTTGAATATTCTGGAGAGATTGGCTTTCAAAGTACTATCATTTTCTCTTTCTTTGGCGTATGTCTGTCTAACTGACTATTGGTAAAGTATTTCCAGATATCACCTGGAAATTTCAGTAGGAGCTGGATTTCATTATTGATTATTGTAAACGTTGCTTCCAAAGATGTAGATACAGAATGGGATTAAAATTAAATCTTAATTACATTTCAACACAACTTGGATAGACAAGCATCATGATTTTTCTTGGGTTTTGCCAACAAACCCCATATTAAAAAAATAATCACCAATTTCTATGTCCTTAGGAATCTAGAAACGGAGTCTTTGGTATTTTTCCAAGATTTCCCTTCATTTACTCACAATTGTTACACCTCCTTTCCATTGTTAATAGACTTGAGAAGATTCTGATTCATTTTTTTCCCTTGGAAATCCTGAGTTTAGGGCTTTCTCTGGACAGTATGGGAGAGCTGCTATAAGTGACAGCCTTTGCCTTTTACCATGAACTGTTTCTATCACTTACTGGTGCTCGATCTGGAAGTTCAGGTGCCCCGTGGACCAATCATTGAAAAAAGACTGTTCAACATTACAGGTGGCCAAGACCTGCAAAGAAAAAGCTTACATTAGATGTAAGTGAGCCCAACACTTGTGGGGATGAGCACTGGGTGTTATATAGAAACCAAATTGACAATAAACTATTTATATAAAAAAAAAAAGATGTAAGTGAGCCCAAGTGTCAAACAAAGAAGATGTTTATTTATTCCCGAGGTGCTTGGGGGCTTAGTCGTCAAGCATCTGACTTTGGCTCAGGTCATGATGTCACAGTTCATGAGATGGAATCCTACTGTGTGAGCCTGAGCCCCGCATCAGGTGAACATGAGTTCTGCTTGGGTGAGCCCTGCTTCTCTGTCTCTCTCTCCCTTTGCCCCTCCTGGGATTCTTTCTCTCTCTGCCCCTCCCTTACTGTGACCTCTCTCTGTGTGTCTGTCTCTCTCTCTCTCTCAAATAAAAAAAAAAAGATGTTTATTTATTCCCTTAATAAGTCAATCATGCAACAAGTTCCTATTTTGTGTAAGAAACTAAGAGGGATATAAAAGATATTCCTTGCCAGGTCTCAAGAAGATTATAATTTAGAAAGGTGCTAAGATATTTTGCTAAGAAGTTTATAGAAAGTAATAGATATGAAGAAGTATGTGGGACTAAATGACCATCAGCCCTTGGATACAGAAGGGTAAACTGTCATGAATGAGGACTCTGGCAGATGGGAAGTGGGATTATAAGATTTTGGTAGACATTGTAAGGGTTAGAAAACCATTTGCATAGAGTACACTTGAAGGGCTTCTAAATGGGAAGTAAGGCATTCAATTATCCCAGCTGTGAGTTCTGAGCATAGAAGTGCATTTCATTTTAAGTGGTTTCCTTTACAATCTAATGTATTTTGTTTTACGAACTTAAAACTATTATCCTGAGAAGGAGTTCATGGGCTTCCCTAGACTTCCAAGATTAAGAACCCTTATGAATCTCATTTTACTCAATGCCTTTCTAAGGTTTAATTCCATTTGGGTTGGTTGCCATTTTGAATATAATTTTTGTGGTTGTTTTATGTTAATGTTTCTCAAAGTGTATTTCAGAGCACTTTAGGTTCTCTAAGATCCTTTCAGGGGATCTGCAAGGTCAAACCTATTTCCAGAATACTTCTAAAACAGTATTTACCTTTTAAATTTCCAATCTCTCAGGCTTGTACAGTGGATTTTGTTTTCCAGAGGCTTCTAAACACGGGGTGGTATCATCAGTCTGATGTTTAACATGTATTGGTTTTATTCTTGTTATTTTAAAGTTAATTAATAAATGTTTTAAAATTCTCAGTTTTAAGTTCAAATATAGTAAATATCAATAGCTATATGTTACATAGAAAAAAGCTCTTTGAGGCTCTTAATAACTTTTAAGAGCATAAGGTGGTTTTGAGACCAAAAAGTCACAAATACTCTAGCCCTAATGGAAGGTCCACTGAATTTGGGAATGAGTTTGGAGAAAGAAGTGGTATAATGACTGGATTCTCCAGTTAATCATGGCATGGCCATTGGAAGGTTTAGGAGGCAAGGGTATTCTGTATTGATCATCACTCTGTTAATCATTAAGAGCATGTTCAGAGAGCATACCATATCTTCTCTCTAGACCTTTCTATCTATACAACGAAATAGGGTGAATTTCAGGGGCCTTCTAGGTGTAAAATTCATTTTGTAATTCTAGGATATCAGATTCACTTGAGAGGTTGTGTTCTGTAGGGGACTGGTCAGCAAACATTTCTTGTAAAGTGATTCTCTCTCATGGTTACTCACTTTTGATTTTGTAGCATGAAAGCAATCATAGAGAATATGTAAATATACAAGCATGACTGTTTTCTAATAAAATTTAATTTACAAAAACAGGCATGGGGCTGAATTTGGCTCTTGGACTATAGTTTACTGATCTTTAAAACACTTTTTAAATGTTTATTTGTTAATTTTGAGGACAGAGAGAGAGAGCGAGCGAGCGAACGAGTGAGCAAGCAGGGGAAGGGGAGAGAGAAAGGGAGAGAGAGATTCTTAAGTCCAATGGGGGCTTGATCTCATGAACTGTGAGATCGTGAATTGAGCTGAAACCAAGAATCTTATGCTCAACCCTCTGAGCCACCCATGAAGCCCTTTCCTGACACTTTAGACCAAAGACTCTGAAATCAGACTGCCTAGGTTTAAAACCTGATTTCTACCACTTATTAGCTGTGTGATGTCAGCTTCTTCATGCCTTAATTTTATCATCTGTAAAGTGGGAATAATCATAGCACCTGTGTTATGTAGTTATATGCAAAACAGTGGACAGTGCCTGTCACCTGGCAAGCATTCCATGGTAGAAATTATTATTATCTGTGGAAGGAACAGTCTAAATCAGTATAGTTTGAAGGATCTTTTCCAGGAACTCCACCATTACCTGAGTGCTGAGCCAGTCCCGGTTCTCTTCTTTGCTCATTTTCATTGGTATGTGGCTCATCTGGGTAACAAATGTTATCCAAGGACTTTCAATAAGCTTTCAGAGAATAAAAGGAGAAAGTGATGACTTCTTGGAGTGTTTCAGTTCCCAACACTGGGCTTGCACAACTGCAGCCAGATCTATTTGAGCTCTGGAGGAAATGGAAGGGAATCAATGGTGGTCATTTGTTTTCCTCTTTGGAGGCCGTTTATAAGTAGAGATATGACACACTACAGGCTTTTGATCAAATGACCAATCCTGCACTCCAATGTATGGGAGCAGTGACCCCAAAGTTTTTGCAACATTGTAGCAAGGATCAAAAGATACTCAGGGCATATGCAAAGTGATTGACAACCTTGGCTTTGCCATCAGATAGAACTTGGCTCAAATTCTGGTTTAGCACTGCCACTGGCCCTTACTTGCTCTATAACTTTGATAAATGATTTAATCTCTCTGAGATTAATGAAAGTGATGCTGCCTACATTACAGGAAGGTGCAAGGATTACATCAAACAAAGATAATGCAGGTTAATCCTTTATAAAAGTGTGTGATGCATATTAGCTGTCAGTATCCTTGTTATTATGTAGGGTTTAGAATAATTATGTGAAAGAAATGGAGAGGAATAAATTGGGAAGTTGAGGAGAGCTATTTAATTGAAGGCATTTTGGTTTTGGGAATATCTCTAGCCATAAAATAACATTAAAAATTCTTGTCTTTCCATTATTTTCTGCAAGGATTATGGTATCCAGTCAGTTGCAATTCTAAAGAACTTGGATATTAGATGGAATTCTGCAATTTGGGATTAAGCATGTGAGAAGGAAAGGACAAGATAGGGCAATTTTTTTTTCCAAGGAACTCTTCTTATTCAACTATTTCAATGTTTAGAAAAATATTTTTGTGAAATATCTCAGTTACAGAATGAGGTGTGGTATCCCAATCTTCTGCTAATCAAAAATATCTCAGATAATGGAGATAACAGGATCATCTGGGTTACAGGAATAAAAGAATACTCTTGCTTTCTTACTTGATGAAATATATGAGCAATATGGTTCCAAAGATTCCATAGAAAGGACCAAATGTGATGAAATGGCGGATGTAAAAGCTGCTGACCCAGGCAATGTCCTGCAGTGAAAAGTGATTGACAGTTAAATGCCCTGGACACAAGTTCATTTCCTCTTCACAGGTCTAGGGCCCCTTCATGAACTGACGAAATCTTATGTCTTATTATTCAAGGAACCTACATCTCGAAGGTGTCACACATTTTCACATCCCCCTCCCTTTTTTTTAACTAGAGCTAGCTTCAGAGGATGTATCATTACTCACCCTCCAACATCTTCGGAAACACATCAGTTGGATGGATTCCAGATTGAAATATACCGGCATGAGGAGGGGTAGCCCCACTGAAAAAGAACACAAAAAAGATGGAGAGTAAGTGAGTAGAATGTGCCAATGCAAATAAGCAGGAGTCTATCTCCTTAACATGCCACTCCTAGAATGTTGCTCCTGAGGAGAGATGCAAAGTGGAGATCCACAACCACATCCTGGAATCTACGGGGCTCTTTGAGTCTCTGAGGTTGAACCAGGTTTTGTTTCAAACTTTCTCAAGGACACTGAGGAAGTAGAAGATTTGAAGATTTGAGTCATTCTTAGGGAGGCAACCCAGAAGAGCTTCTGCTGTGAACTTTCAAACTTCCTGAAAGTCCATGGAATCAATCCATCAGGCCATGACAATCGTTAGGATTAGGCTCTGTCACAATATGTCCAGGTGGCAGAAGTATTAAAACCTATACTCACTTCCTGACCAGATGGTTATTTACCTGCTTCTTCCCTGGCACCGGGGAAGCTGCTCAAAGGAGTGTGTTGGAATCCTGCTGAGTTTTGACAACTCTGTCCTTGGTCAGACTTTAGTTGCACCCTCTTTCTCCACTATGTCTCAACATTGCAGACTCTCAAACTCTGCAAACTCTTAGCAAAAATGATTTTGTCCATCCCCCACACTAAGATGCTTGAACAAACATCTTGAGCATAGTTTTTAACAGCTTAAGGCCATGTCTATAGGATGACCCCAGTCTTTTTAAAGTTCTGCCTGAGAAAGTTCAACATTGCCAAATGAATTTACTGTTTGTTCAAGCCCAAACTGACCATAGGCTTTGGACCTCCTTTTCCTTAGAAAACTTACAATTGTAAAATTCTTTCTCTGTCTTTGAGATGGATCTTCTACAACCAAGAAATGTCTTTCTCAAGGACCTGGGAGTTATTCCTTTGATATTTTTTTCCATGTTTATTTATTTTTGAGAGAAAGAGGGACAGAGTGGGAACAAGGGAGGGGCAGAGGGAGAGGGAGACACAGAACCCTAAGCAGACTTCAGGCTCTGAGCTGTCAGCACAGAGCCTGACATGGGGCTTGAACTCAGGAACCACGAGATCATGACCTAAGCTGAAGTCAGCCGCTTAACCTACTGAGCCACCCAGGTGCTCATGGGAGTTATTCCTTTGAATATAATCATCCAGGATAGAGCCTTGTCTCCTAGTCTCTCTGTATGGGGGGTGGGAACCTAACTTTCATAAACACCAAGCAGCAGATACAGATGGCTTAATCACACTGACCAACTTTCCCTCCCACCAAGCTCTCCTGGAAATTTCCTGTAGCACACTCAGTGTTTAAAAGGTCTCCCAACTTTTGATTCAGCAGAATTGAGCTGAGTTTATATTGAAGTCCCTTTCCCCTACTATGGAAGCCTGAATAAAATCTGTCCTGTCACCTGCAAAAAATGTCCAGTTCTGTTTCTTTTTGACAGTTTAAGTGTAACTTACTTGTACCTGAGATGCTACGTTGGTATTTGAAGGAAAAAGACACAATGAAACAGCCCAAGAGCAGAGAGTTTTGTGAGGTGGGCATCGTGCGGTGAATCCACACCATTTATTCATTCCTCATGAGCTAAGGGCATATTGCAGCACTACAGACAGGGGAGAAAAGCAATTCCAACAGCTTTTATTATGTGAATGCATTGCTGGTTAGGCTGGAGATCAGCTACCTTTCAAAATGGGGCACCGATGTCTTCATTTCTCTTTTTGGTCATGTAGGAAAAGGAAAAGGTGACTCTCATAGAATGAGGTTGCAGAATTCCAGCAGTAGAAGGGACAGCAGTGAGAACTGACCCCCTTCCCTCAAAAATAAGCCTATAGGCCATCCTGGTCAAGCATGTTACAGATGACTACTGGTGCCCAGCATTTGAGCAAATCAGATAATCTGCAACAGTTTCCCAACCCCAAAACTACTGGCATATGGGGCCAACTAATTTTTTTTTAACTTTAAAAAATTTTAATTTTTTAAGGACTGATGGATGTGGGGGGGAGGGGGGATGGGCATGAAGGAGGACACTTGTGGGGATGAGCACTGAGTGTTATGTGGAAACTAATTTGACAATAAACTATTTGTAAAAAAATTTTTTTAACTTTTAAAAATGTTTTAATTTATTATTTATTTATTTAGTTTAATGGAAGGTTTTTTTTTAAAAATATAATTTACGTTAAATTGGCTTACGTACAACACCCAGTCCTCATCCCAACAAATGCTCTCCTCAATGCCTATCACTCACTTTCCCCTCTCCTCTACCCCCTATTAACCCTCAGTTTCTTAAGTAAGAGTCTCTTAGGTTTGCCTCCTACTTTCTCTGTTTGTAACTATTTTTTTCTCTCTTCCCTTCCCCTGTGGTCTTCTGTTAAGTTTCTCAAGATCCACATATGAGTGAAAACATATGATACCTGTCTTTCTCTGACTGACTTATTTCACTCAGCAGAATACCCTCCAGTTCCATCCACATTGCTGCAAATGACATAATCTCATTCTTTCTCTAATTGATAAAGAATGCCAACTAATTGCCAACTAGTATGTCATTGTATATATAAACTACATCTTTGTTCATTCATCAGTTGATGGACATTTAGGCTCTTTCCATAATTCCGCTATTGTTGAAAGCATGGGGCCAGCTAATTTCTTGTTAGGGGCTGTCCTGTGCATTGTAGGGTGTTTAACAGAACCACTGGCTTCTATCCACTGGGTGCCAGTATCATCTTTCCCTTTCATTGTGTTACCAATGAAAACGTTTTTTTTTTGAGTTGTCATGAATTTGATTTTGGTTAAGAGGAATACATTTTTGCTTATGATATTTTTTAAATCTTTTTTTAAGTTTATTTATTTTTGAGAGAGAGAGAGAGAGGCACAAGCAGGGGAAGGGCAGAGAGAGGGAGACACAGAATCTGAAGAAGACTTCAGGCTCTGAGGTGTCAGCACAGAGCCCGATGCTGGGCTTGAACTCACAAACTGTGAGATCATGACCTGAGCTGAAGTTGATGCTTACTGACTGAGCCACCTAGGTGCTCACTGATATTTTTATCAATTATCATAATTATGTAGCTACCCTATTTTCTTTCAAGCTTGAACCCACATTCATATCTATTTATATATATTTGTACCTACATATGATTTTCAATTATATTCTGTGCCACTATCATAAAAGATTTCCAGTGACTTGTGTTTATAAAGTGGGAGTTTAAACATTTACAGGATTACTGAGCTTCAAAAGTTGACTAGAAATGCCACTGTACTCTCCACTTAGAAACTGAACAAAGTTCTAGGTCTTAACAGTTATGGTCTTCTTGAAAGTTTTTTTATATAAATGATAGCAGTTTAGAAATTAAAAACCTTTTATCTTACAAAATAAGCTTTGAATGGTGGAAGGTTTCCTTTGTGTTTTAAAACATCTTTACAGTTGATCGTTGGAGTATTTGCTTTCTTTAAAAAAAACTATCATGTTAAATTTAGACTGTACTAGGATATCAATGAATTTTGCTGCTTGGCAGTTTTAGTTACTACCTTAAAAAACCAAAATACATACATATATATACATGTATATATATGTATATATATCTGTCCAATAATTATCTTCTGCAGCTGTATGTAGGCCATGGAAGCATCCAGCTTTCTCTCACACAGTAACTCTCAGGTACCTTTTACTCCTGAGCATCTACATTTTCTGGCTTCATAATGTCAGTGCTTTGGCATTCTTTTCCTTTTTATTTTTTTTTAGTAGTTTATTGTCAAGTTGGTTTCCAAAAACACCCAGTGCTCATCCCCACAAGTGCCCTCCTCCATGCCCATCACCCCCCTTCCCCTCTCCCCCTTACCCATCAGTCCTCAGTTTGTTCTCAACTTTCAAGAGGCTCTCATGGTTTGCCTCCCTCCCTCTCCTCCCCTAGTACCCCCTTCTTCTCCCCCATGGTCCTCCGTTAAATTCCTCATAATCCTCCTATACGTGCAAACATATGGTATCTGTCCTTCTCTGTCTGACTTATTCGCTCAGCATAACACCCTCAAGTTCCATCCATGTTGCTACACATGGCCAGATTTCATTCTTTCTCATTGTTTGGCATTCATTTCCTATTTCTCTTTCCTCCCTATCCAAAAACCACTATTCTTTTCTTCTTGATAAGTATTTAACCTTTCTATGATTATACTCTCAGATGTAAGGCCCCCTGATTGCCATCCTGACTTCCATCCTTCCTGAAGCATCTCAGGAGATGCACCTTAAAATCAAAATACTTATTTGCTTTCTCATTTTTCCTTTGCAGACTTTTACCCCCAAGAAGTTTGAAATAAGATATGATGGCTTTTCCAATTCACAATAAAACATGGGCTGGTCTCTCTGTGAGAGCATTGCTGTTGTGCCTTCTGGCTTGACAATCACTTGTTTCAAGGACATGGGATGATAAGGAAAGTGGCTCCAAGGAGACTCACGTATGTAGAAATACAGGTGCTGCTTTTCATAGTTGATATATTTGATTTTCATCTTGCCATACTGAAAGGAGAGAGCATAAAACTAAAATAAGAAACAATACCTGTGGTCATTATACTCAAGAACATTGCTGTGTGTGTGTTTAAAATCTCTATGGAAAGAGCCATATGGCTAGAATTTATTGGCTGTCACTCTTGAGGCTCAGGAAGAACCAGAACGGGAATAAGAGGAAATACTGCAGAATCTTTTTGCTTTAATTAAATGTGGGTGATTTTTGCATTTGATTATGGGGTTTGTGATTTTTTAAAAAAATCCTATGGAAGCCATTTTAAAACATTTTTCCTTCCATGCAATGAAGTGGTGATCAAAAGGGAATATTTATGATAAGTTTTCCTAGCTCCTTTTAACTATCGTGTTTGGAATTCTGCTTGAAGCTCAGTTTCCATCTCCATTCATTCATTCATTCAACAGATATTTATCAAATGGTCATGTGATAAAAGATATAGGTATGGCTCCTCTTATCTGCCCCATCTTTCCTTCTTTGTGTTCTCATCATGGATCTCACACTGTGATGTATTATTTCTAAGGTATAATGATATTACATAAATTTTTAATGCTGGGAATGTGATTAATTTTCTAGGCATCTCCTCAGTTAATGTAGTCTGTGCTCAGTGCGTAAGAACAGCAAATACCCAGAGGGGAGCCATAAAGGTAATGGTTATATCTCCAGTACCTAATAAACATACAGCAACTGTTTAGTTGAATGAATGAAAATGAAAATTTACCTCTGCTCTATATTTTTGCTGTATGTTCACTTGGTCACAACACTAGGGGCAGTGCTTGATATCTGCTCTCCTCCATTTTGTTGATACCTCCCTTCCTACAGATAGTCTTCTTTTCATATTTGGATAGTAAGGTTGACCTTTCCTTCTCTTAGTGTCATAGATAAAAAGAAATAGCATGCTGATAATGTTAAAAGAGCTCTTTGCAATTACTCTCAAACCTCCAGATATTTAAGTAGTGGGAAACACAGGAAAAAGAGCAGGTGGAAATTTCTGGGAGCTAGCACACTTAGATGGAGGACTGATTTTAAGTATCACTCCAAAAGAGGGCTCTAAGTCTTCCAGAACATGAGTCCAGGACCTGGGACATAGAATGTTTGAAGAAAATGGTAGGAAGATTGGCAGTAAAGTGAGATGGAAGAAAAAGTTCAGGGCTCACTAGAATCATTTTTTTTTTAACATAAAACGACTGAATTTTAGAGTTTAAATAATTTCAAGCATTGTCTCAGGCAGTGGCTCTGAAACCATATCACACAGAATCCTAAAGCCTAGGAACATGTCCCCAAAGCTGCTATAAAATGTATCATTTGTGAAGAGGCAGTATGTATATTGAATATAGCCTTAAGGAGGTACTTCTAGGGAGGGGCAGCCTGCTTCATAAAATTCAGTCAGACAGGGGCACCTGGGTAGCTTAGTCGGTAAAGTGTCTGACTTCAGCTCAAGTCATGAACTTGCAGTTCAGGCCCTGCATTGGGCTCTGTGCTAACAGCTCAGAGCCTGGAGCCTACTTCGAATTGTGTCTCCTCCTCTCTCTGCCCCTCCCATGTTCATGCTCTGTCTCTCTCTGTCTCTCAATAGTAAATAAAAACATTTTTAAAAAATTCAGTCTGACAAATCTTTCTTGCTCTGTGGGGATGAGTAAAGAAATCAAAGTGGCATTATCATAATTTGTTGATGAGCATAGGATTTCACCATCATTAGGCAAGTCCAACTTATTTGTGGAGCTATTGTCAAAAGCAACTGATTTGTAATCACAACCAGAGATGTTTTTTTAATCTAGTCAAGAGTTTGTTTCCTAATTCAGCTGGAGAAGAAGGTTCAGTCTTCTGAAGCTGGGAAAACTTATTTTCAAAATTTGAACAATTTTTGATTTATTTAACACAAAGTTCAGGCAGCAACTGACAGAACTACACTTTTATTTGTTAAGAAAACTCCTAAATTATTTCAGGAAATAGCAGCCTTTTTCCAAGCACCTGACTCTCAGGATCTACCACTTTCCCGGGGGCCAGGGGGTGGAGAAGAGATCTTTCTGTAGGTATCTTTGTACCTCCTTTTTTTAAGTAAGACTTTGTCCTTTAAATTTTGGTAATAGTCCTTTACATGATGCTTTTAAGTTGAGGTTAAAAAAAATCAACAACTGACAAATTCTGGAGTTGACTTTTCCCCTCCTTTTTCTATTGTTTAGCAAATCCAAATGAGAGGTGAAGTCTCTAAATATCATACAAAGTATTTGGGCTGTGGTTCATGTATAAATGAACCAAATGAACATGAAGTGAAAAACATCAGCACAGACTTTTCTTACTGAGCTAGAATTAGTTGAGATGGCTAGGTATTCAGATATTTGTGACTTAGTGCTTATTGAAAATACTGACATGTTTTCTGAGAGAATGTCTCCATATTCTCGTTAAATTTTGGAGAATAATTGCCAACATTAGTCCTCTGGTTTCACTACTTCACAGTAACCTATGTTGCCTCAGAGGTAGTGATGGCCACTGGGCAGGGATCTGTTCTGTCACCAGGATTGCTCAAGCAGGGTAATACAAGGTATCATATTTCCTGCTGTAGGAGATTGGCGGTACATCCTTTAAGGTCATACAATCACGTGGCCTACATATCCTTCTATTTGTACAGCCTCAAATTCAGTTATTTCATGTCTATATCTTGGACGTAAAGAAGATGGCATGCTCTGAGAAGGTACTCAAAGTCGGATCCCCCATCTCCATCTTTCTGGGACAAGACTATAGACGTTTCCAGGAATCACTTCTGGGAACATTTCTCGTGTGCTCAGGAGTTCTAAATATACCTTGACAGGTTGCAATTCTCCAAGCAGGAACAATGCACCCATATCAATATCTGGGTCTTTGGGGTAAACGTTTGTTTTTACGTGATGTTGCAAGTGTCGGTTATTCCACCAGGTTGTTGACAAGCCCTGAGGAGAAGAGAGGTTCCATTAGCTTCAAGATGTCTCTCCTGAAATGTCTTTCACTCTCAGAGTTTTCTACATGCATCTCCAAAGTCAAAGTAAGATATCCGAGCTTCTGGAACTTGCTCCCTGACTGCTACATCACAGAATAGCTCATTGGACAGAGACTTTCTTTTCTTTTTTTATTTAATTAATTAATTAATTTTTATTTTAAATAGTTTATTGTCAAGTTGGTTTCCATATAACACCCAGTGCTCATCCTAAGTGTCCTCCTCCATGTCGACAGAGCCTTTCAAAACCTACAGACAATTATAGGATTCAGGAACACAAATTCAGGAAAATTCGTAAAAATCATAAATCCTGATCATGAAAATTCATAAAAAAACTTGTTGAAATGAAATGTTTTCCCATCCTTCTTTTTTGGGGGAGTCCTCATTTTAAAAATTCTGAAGATAAGTAAGACATAGAATATTCTCTTTTTTTAACGTTTTATTTATTTCTGAGAGAGAGAGAGATAGACAACGTGAGCTGGGGAGGGTCAGAGAGAGAGAGGGGGACACAGAATCTGAAAGAGGCCCCAGGCTCTGAGCTGTCAGCACAGAGCCTGATGCGAGGCTTGAACCCACAAACCATGAGATCATGACCTGAACCAAAGTCATACGCTTAACCAACTGAGCCACCCAGGTGCCCCAACAGAGAATATTCTTATTTTCCAAATAAAAAAACTCAACTCTAAAACTTTAATTAGCTCTGTGAGAAAAATGGTACTAGTAATCCTGCTTTCATGAATATTTAAGTGAATCATGGATCTGAAATAATCTTGTAGGGGGATTGGCTCAGAATATTGCATGTTCAGGCTTCCATGACCTCATATAAAGATAAATGAGAATAAAAATAATTTAATTGGTTCTGAGCTCAAATCATCTCTGGTTAGGTTGTGTGTGTGATTCTCTCTCTCTAAATGATAGTGTGAAAGTTTTATCAGAGGAAGGATTTGGAAGCACGTCAATGTGTTTTCAATCCTGAATGTATAAATACTGCTTTATGTTTGGGTAAATTTTACCCTCTTTGAAATTCTATTGCATCTTCAGTAAGTATAATATAATGACATTTACTTCCATGGGTTGTTTGAGGAGACACGAGAGGATGTATGGAAAATGTTGGCATGTTGAGGTATTCCATTTCCCATTACATTAATTTTTACATAAGAATAAATAGTATTTGTTTTTTATTGCATATTTGACTTGCATAGATCTTCACTGTCCAATATGATCGCTACGAGCTACATGCTGGTTAGTGAGCACTTCAAGTGTGGCCAGTCAACTTAAGATGACTAGGACATGTATAATATTGGATTTTGAGACTCAGCATGAAAAAAGGAGAGTAAAATATCATATTAATAATTTTTACATTGATTCCATGTAGAAATGATAATATTTTGAATATATATAGTAAATAAAGTTGTCTTTTAAAATGTGGCTGTTAGATAATTTAAAATGATTTATGTCATTTTAATGAGGCTTGTATTATGTTTCTGTTGGACTATGCAGGTCTGGACACTACCTCCACGGTTGAGGGGGATGGGCATGTTTGAAAATCTGCACGTGTGAATACTGCCTTCCATAGCCTTGCTGTAAAGCCTTCCCTTAGCAGATCCCTCCCGAACCCATCCCTCAGGAGTGATAGTCTCTTTTCACCTCTAACACTCCCTACTGTCCTTATAGGGGAATCTCTCTTCCTCCATCCCACTTCTCTCCACTGACTCTTACGCTTAAAAGGGAAATCACTTTCCAAACATTTACTTTTGGATGTCTCATGATAGGTCAAACTGAACATGTACTCATCAGTTTTTATTCCCTCTATGGGGTCTCCATTGCACTCTGCTCTTCTCCCATCAGACTGCATGCCACCCACTCACTCTTACAATTGTGC
The DNA here is from genome assembly GCF_003009895.1 of Hyaena hyaena. Lineage (NCBI taxonomy): Eukaryota > Metazoa > Chordata > Mammalia > Carnivora > Hyaenidae > Hyaena > Hyaena hyaena. Next base: position 18,178 of record NW_024083080.1, on the reverse strand, counting down.
ACTTGCTCTTTTCATGATTTATTTTAAAGTGCATCCCATGCAGCAGACACTGAGCCAAGCATTTGGAATATAGAGCTAGATAAAATGGGGTTCCCATACTTATGAATCATACAAACTTTGGGAGCGACAGACAAACAAGGACACTGCAATAAGCAGTGATTCACCGTGTTAATTAAGTCCTTTGAGAGCCAAAATTTTAACTGTACTCTTGCAGTCGATGACTACCTGTGGAAGTTGGTAATAGGAGAGACACATTTCGATTCGTGATAGGTCAGGGAAAAGATTGAGCGTTCTAGATCCTGGAACTTAGAGAACAGTGACCAGAGTAATTATGGGCGTGATCTAAAGCAGTTGGCTCTACCTTCACCCCTCAGTCTGGAAGTCACAATCACTAGGGGCAAAGGGTAGAGTGATCCACTGGGAAGTGAAGATTATCAGGTACATGCAAACAGGCTTCTCCTGCACCAAATTCCATACAGAAGCCATTCTAGGTCATTCCTCATTTACAAGTTAGATCCTTTCTTGGTGCATTATAAGAAATCCAAACTGGTCTGAAGCCATTTTTTGGCTTGAATTCAAAGCCTTGCTACTGGGTGTGCATGGCCTTGGACAATTTCCTCATCTATGAAGTGGATGAGAAAAATATTATAAGAAATAACATGTTTGAAACTCCTCCACCCACCCTCCCAAATTATTTTAGGATGTAGTCATGGAAAGAGGATAGGCCAGATTTTCAAAGCAGGTCTTAATATCAAATGTTTTCTTTGTCTCTAATATAATACTTGATTCTTATAGTTTTCAAACTGTGCATGCTGGGTCTTGGGGAGGGGGAGTTGAAAAATATGCTACAGGGAGTCCATTTTGATTGGAACATTGCACAGAAGTCCAAAATATGTGCAGATATTTCATGGTGTGCTTTCAGAAGGACTTGTATTGCACAAACACTGCAAAGATCAGACATACACAATTACCAACATAGCTAGTGAGTGAAAATGCCAAAAAACCCTCAGGGCAAGGGTACATTGATAGCAAGTCAAGTTTTGAAGTTTAAAATTGTGATGTATGTAGAAGGTGAAGTTGTTGCTGCTTATATTACAATTTTCTTTGTTACCTCCCTTCTGTTCACCTTTCCTTCCTGCAGGTAGTTTCCTATGCTGTACGTGATTGAAGCCTACACTCATTTTGCTCACAAATCACTGGCTTTATCTGCAAAAAGTGAGTCGTCAAGGTTATTATTCATTTCAACTAATGCAAAAGTGTTTCTGGCAACATAATTTGTACAGAGACAGCTGTGTACAAATTTGGACCGGTGGGAAAGCAGTGACATTTTTAAAAGCACCAGCAAGGGTGGAGCTTGAAATATTACATATACTGGCACCAAGTCAACTGTCAATTACCTCCAGGGCACATGAGTCTTCATTTTCCTCAAAACATGGGAGGGAGAGGGGGAGGGCCCATTGCCTTAATTCTCATCAGGACATAAGAAACTATTTTTGTTTTTATTCTGTGGTAAACATTTCTGACGGGGTACAGAAACACTTATCAACCTAGCACTAGTACATAGAGGGCAGAACTGTGTACCTACAGGAATATTCCAGTTAAATGAAACTTATCACATAAAATGACATTATGTTATTCATTCTAACCATTTTGAGGAACAGATATCATTCTAATATGAATCCAGATCTAACTCTGTGTTACTTAATTTACTTAGCTTGCTTAACTGGAAAGAGGGTTGATAACACTGATTTTAAATATCTTTCAGTTCAATATAAAACCACTGTATTAAGGCAAAACAAGTCGGTTCTGAGTCAATGCTTATGAGTTTTTCCTAAAGTGAGCTGGCTTGAATGCATGATTTGGCTTAGGGAAGGCTCAGAAGCATTTCACCCCATCTGGGCCAGAGTACAGAGTCACTAAATCCTAGAATGTCATAGAAAAACAGACATCCAGTTTATCTCCTAATATTACAGATAGGAAAACTGAGAGTGAGAGGTAGAAGATGACTCAGTCAAGATCGAACAGGGGGCCTTGTCAGAATCAGAGCTAGAACTCATTCTTGGCAGTTCTGTACTCTTACCTTGGTTCGTTCATCCATCCATCCATCCATCGTCCATCCATCCATCCATCCAACCATCACTCAGCAAATGCTGTTGAAGGCCTACTATGTACCAGGCACTCTGTTAGGTATTGCACTGCAGTGGCTCATAGGACCTACCAAGCACCTGCCCTCCTGGACTTCGGGCAGGGGTAGAGCAAGAACAACTGCCATCATCGCCACTGCTTTTTCCCGCAGTCTGGGATGTGCAATGTCTGACTCTTGAACAGTGCCATCTGATCTTTCTTGCCACTCTTTCTCTTTCTTTTCACTTTTATGTATTCTGCATCCTTCCCTTTATTTCTTCATAGCCCTATTCTTCCAGGACTAATCAGGCTTGCTGAATTCCTGTTGCTTCCCAGGAGTACATGTTCAGACTTTTTCTAAGAACATTCCCATTCCTTATTTTACAGAGCACCTCTTCATTTATAAAAGCACAGTCCTTCTCCTATGAAGTGGTTTCTTAATGGGATGCCAAGGATTGGACCAAAGAGTTTCTTAAGGGAAGAAAAACTGTTGGAACTTCCTAAATAAAAATAAATCTTTCCTTATAATAATTTAAAATCCTAATTTTGATATGTATTATAATGTTATATTACATATTAGTACATATGTAGTATCTACACTGTTAGCATATTTACATTTATTTGCAAATCTATTTGTGCACAAACATTTTTTGCTAATATGACTGCACAAACAAACTTGGTAACCACTGTCTTAGGAAATTGTTTGAAAATCCCATCATGCTCCATGAACATCCTGTACCTTGAAATGACTCATCATAATTTCTTGCATCAGATGGTTCCACTTGGACTTTGTAAATATGGAAAGGTGTCCCAAGTCATGCTGCAGAAATGAAGATTGAAGCTAGAAGAGATGAAATTGTTAGAGAAGTTTAGGATCCAAAGGGAAATTAATAAATGAGCCCACTTATAGATTCAGTAGCCCATTGGAGAAGAACGGTGGGGCAATTTCTTCTAGTTCAAAGCCAAGTTCACTTTCTGCTTCCTACACAAGGTGTTCTTTCTCACTTGTATGCCTTTGTGCATGGAGTTCTGTCAGCTTAGAACATTTTCTTTGTCACTGTCATAATATTCCAGTGAGGAGTAGAAAGAGTATTGTTTTTGGAGTCAGGCAGATGTGGGTTCTAAACCATTCTTCACCATGTATGTGTTGCACAGATCTTGGCAAGTTACTTAGTAGCTCTTCATCTGATAAGTTGGGATAATAATATCTTAGTCATGGACTGTTGGGCAACTTAAATACCTACAAAGTGCTTGGCTTATGCTAAGCACCAAACAAACGTTTGTTTCCTTTCCAGTTTCCAAAATAATTGCTCTTCAGGGAATAAAGCAAGTTGACTTCACAAAAAATTAACATAAATTCTGGAATTAACTTTGACATTAATTTTCCATAAAACTTTCTGCAGTTATTCCAATTAGAATTAAATGCCTCTTTCTGCTTCAACAGCACATGTTTGTTCCCCTCCTTGGCATTAATGTCATTCTGTCATGTAGTATGTTTACCAGCTTGATCAATCTCTCCCACTGGAAGACTCTTGTCCCAAGAGCAGGAACCAGACACATTTTCTCTCATGTCCACAACACAGCATGGTGCTCACAGAAAGCCACGGTTACAGATTCACACTTCATTTAACAAAGATTGGTCAGATCTTCTGCTATGCCTCGGTAGTTGATTGGCATTTATGTTGGAATCCATACAATCTTTTTTTAAGCTTTATTTAAATTCTAGTTAGCTAACATGAAGTGTGATATTAGTTTCAGGTGTACAATATAGTGATTCAACATTTCCATACAACCCCTGGTGCTTATCATGACAAGTGCACTCCTTAATCCCCATCACATATTCCTTCATCCACCCACTCCCTCTCCTATAGTAACCACCAGTTCATTTTTTATTTTTAAGATTCTGTTTCTTGGTTTACCTCTTTCTTTTTTTCTGTTCATTGTAAGATGAATAAAAGATAAAGGTGAGTGTTACATGGCTGAGAAATGACTTAAGTTACTGAACTGGTATGGATAAAATTGTGATAAGACTAGCACCTGTCATAGATTAAATACTTCTTTTGTGCCAGTCACTATGCCAGGAGTTTTCACAATAACTTGTTTAGTAGAGAATATTTCCATAAAAATTATTATCCCCATTTTTCAGACAAAAGACCGGGGTCTTGCAAGGTGTGGTAACTTGCTGGTGTCAGATGCTGATTAGTAGCTTGCCAGGGAGTGTCAGGCAGCAGCTGGGACAAGTCGAAAGGGAGAAGGAAACAATTCTGAATCTTCCCCTAAAGTCACTGGTTGGTTTTAGGGTACATGCTTACCTGGGAAATTGTGAGAAGGAAGGAATTGAATATTGTCACAATCCAGCCGGTGCCAAAATACCACACCATTAACCAAGTCAGTATTTCTAAAATCAAGATCTGGATGAAGTGAAGGAAGAAGAACACTGGGTTGGCAGTGAACATGTTCATGGCCTCTAATGTTCTCCGCAGTTCTTGGAAATCTTTCACCAACTGGGGCTAAGAAATAAATGTTCAAGAAAGGAATTAATTCCCTCAAGGATCACCAATGAACACAATAATCCATTCTATTACCTTATTAATACCTTAATTTTATAAATACAAATTTAATTATATTAATACATTTAATTGAGCAAAATTAAAAACATAAAACTATGAACAAACAAAACTTTTTTTAAAAAGTTATGATAACATTTTTTTTTCTGGAGAAGAGAAAGGTGAGTAGTAGTTTGTAAACTGTCTTCTAACTATTTTCTAGCTCAGAATTAGAGGGTTTTTTTGGAGGGGAGTTTGAGGATGGTTATTGTGTCTAACAGTTGCCTTTTAAACCATCGGTATTATTTCGGGTATTGATTGATTGATCTCCAATTATACTTTGGGGAACTGTGTTGTCTATATGGATCTGTGTTACAGTAGTAAGTGGTTCAGTTTACACAGAATCTTCCACATCAACAGCAGCTCAGTATGTGCAAAGGGCCCTTTCATTAAAGATGATGAACATAGAAAAATGCAGTTCGCTTGGATTAGATCAAAGGATGACTTTCTTGTGAGCTGATTGATGGACCCCTAGAAACAGGGCAGGATTTCTGTTGGCATTAGTATGTATCTGCTGATATGTGTTGCAGGAGTGGGAGTTTCCTGGTCCTGTGTTTGTGTAATATGAATATGTGCATGTGGATGCATGAGCAAGGCTAGTATTGGTTTACAAGCTTGCCAGTAAGACTATAGAGGCAGTGCAAGAGCTGAAAAGAAATACCTCTTTGCTTAATGACTAATGAATGGGTTTGAAACCAGGGCAGTTCACATAATGAAATATGTCAGAGTATAAGAAAGAGAGCAGGATTTGTTCAGATACATGAAAGGAAGAAATTTTCAGTATAAAAAGAAAACATATGCACATAAATCTAGAATAAAAAAATTTCATTTCAAAATTCACTGATTCACCTTTTAAGAGATCTATTTCCTGGGGTCGTCTCTCAAGACCCCATCAACTTTGGAACTTTGGTGGCCATGGATAACTTTAAGAGGCCATCTCTAGAGTGCCTGCCAACCTGGTCATCCTTTCCAACTCATTTACTGTACAGAGTAAGGGGATAGCAAGCTCAGAAGAGCACTGGTCTGAAATCATCAGCGAGTAGGTGATAGAGGCAGGAATTCAAGTTATGCTCTGACACAAGTGTTGTGCTCATACTGATTGTTTATACACATATATCTGAGTATATATGTATTATTTTACATGCGTGCACACACATCTCAGTATCTACATAGACGTACTAAAGAAAATTTTTGGCAGAACTTTTCCCCCCATAAACCAATATTCTTTCAGATAACTAATGGTTGTCTTATAGTTCTTAACCATAAGTGGATGTTCTTTTCCTTAAAGAGCATTTTAGGAAAACCAATTAAGCTTTCATCAGATTATAGAACCTCCTGCTCTAAATGATGGGGACATATCTGGAGGTTTGTCAATTGCTGGTGCCACGAGTGAGTTCATGATGATAGTATCTACATTCTATTGACCATTTACTATCTTCTAGACACTGTTCTAAGCCCCTTAAGTGCTTTTAACTCTTTCCATAATCCTCCAATATCTCGTAGGAAGTTGGTGCTACTGTTGTTGCTGTTTTAGAGAGAGAAACTGAGCAATGGGGACGTTAGGGGACTGGCCTAAATCCATACAACCTGTGGCAAGGCTGGGCTGTGAATCTAAGCTGTGTGCTCTCAGAGCCCTCATTGCCAAATACAGGGCTGTGTTTCCTGACACATAGCTGTGCAGGATGCACATGGACCTGAGGCATGAGCCTAAGTGTTTGTCTGAGGTCTACACAAAATCTGTTATGTGTCTTCAGAATCTACCTCTTCCCCAGTGAGTATGTTTCCTCATTTCCTGAAGCAGAAGTATAATCCTTATTCTATCCTCCTTACAGTGATATATAGATCAATATTTGGTAAAAGCTATTTCAGAAGAATTGCACAGAATGTAAGCAGTTTTAAGGAAACAACTTTCAGGGGCGCCTGGGTGGCTTAGTCGGTTAAGTGTCCGACTTTCGCTTAGGTCATGATCTCGCAGTTTGTGGGTTCGAGCCCCGCGTCGGGCTCTGTGCTGACTGCCAGCTCAGAGCCTGGAGCCTGTTTCAGTCTGTGACTCCCTCTCTCTCTGACCCTCCCCTGCTCACACTGTCTCTCTCTCTGTCTCTCCTAGAAATAAATAAAAATATTTTTTAAAAAAAAGAAAACAAATTTCAAAAAAAAAAAAGAAGAAATGCTCAGTATTAGTCAAAATCCCTTTAAGCATTATGTAAAATCATTCTAGTGAATGTCTAACCTTACAAAAACCCTGTCCTCTGGAAGCCAGTACTTCAGGTAGCCAAAGTATTAGAGAAAGAAAGAGTGGCACCCTTCCTTGGGAATGCCTGAGGGATTGGGGCCAGAAAGAAGTGACTTGGAATCCAGGTTCCTTGATACACCAGCTATGGGACCTACAGAAAGTAATTTATTTTCCCTGGACTATAATTTCACCAAATGTAAAAAGGGCTGTTGTTAGGATATATTCACAACTTTCATTTAATATCTATTTATGGAGTCCCTACTACATGTCTGATCCTGTGCAGGTGGTTCTTGAGGACACAGAGATAATATACATATTAGCTGCTTTCATGGAACTTTAACAGTGAATATAGTCACAGACTTCAAACAGTTCTAAGCAGTAACTGGACAAAAATTGTATCTGGTAGTTGCCTGGCATAAAGGAGGTACTTAGAGACACAGAGCTTCTGTGTGCTGTGGGACCAGACAACTCATTCCTTCTTACACAAAGGTTTAATGGTTCTGAATGTCTAAGGAGGATGACACTGTTTTGTAATTTGTAGAAACTACTCATTTTTGCTATTACAGGCTCACCCAGGCATGATGGTGAGTTTCTCACAAAAAAGGATAAATACTTGGATATGTCAGGAAATGATCAACTGGCCTTTGTCCCCATCCTTCCACATGTTTTTGGATCCTGAGACCCCACTCACACTTTTGTTTCTCTCCTGGCTGGGCTCTTCTGGGGCAAGCTCTCCAATGAGAAGTGGTTTAAGGTACAATTTTACAAAGTCAAGGTCCAGGTGCATGGCTCTGAATACATCCTGTAAATCACAGAGAATTATTAGAGGCTTAGGAGACACATGCTTATCTACAGAAGAGCTCCCTTCCTTACCTCATCCTGTGCCCATCTTGGGAATCAGCAGACTCTAGGATTTCTTCTAACTCCAGGTTGATGCTTCAAGTTGAATAATCAAAATTACCCTTGTAAATACTCTATGAAAACCTCATGCTGGAGATCCACCTACTTGATGCACTGCTTCATTAGACAAGCCCACCACAGCCAGGATATTCTTGAGCATTGGAAAAGGTCACTGTTTACTTTATTGAGCACCCAAAGAATTCATTTCCTTGAGTTCATGAGCCATGGTGAATCTTTCAAACCCAACATCAGGCTTGGTGGAAGTTGCTCACACAGAAGCATGCAGCAACCATCACGCTAAACAGATTAGAGGGAAGGAGAATTCTCCAAGAGGTAGATCTCAGCCTTTCTGCTATTGCAGATTTGTGAACAGGAGTAATCAAAAATGAGGAAACACAGCCAATATTATAACTTGAATATGTGGAAGCAATACATATGACTTTAAAGCACTGGTGTTCCATAGTACTAAGACAATGGACATTGGAGTGGTTTTCCTGCACCTAAATTCTGGTTTCTACTTAATAGCTATGGAATTGTGGACAAGTTTCTTGAACTTGTCTGTGCTTCTATTTTCTCTAACATAAAGATGATAGTAATAGTCAAGCAATTCATAAAATTTTTGTAGGGATTAATCAAGTCAACATATTAGCCATCTTTCTTGCATATATACTTCAACTGCTAAAAACTTACTACCTGCGTACTCTTCAATATAGCAACTCAAAGACTTTCTTCATATTCTCTAAAGCCTAATGTGGTATGATCTGAATTGTTTTAGTGAATATGATGAATCTCCCATCTTCAAAGTGTAAAGGAACTTTGGAAAAATCTAAGAACTAAATAGAATCTTGCTTTATAAGAAGATGTTTATATAGGGGCACCTGGGTGGCTCAGTGGGTTAAGCGTCCGACTTCGGCTCAGGTCATGACCTCATGGTTCGTGGGTTCGAGCCCTGCATCGGGCTCTGTGCTGACATCTCGGAGCCTGGAGCCTGTTTCAGATTTTGTGTCTCCCTCTCTCTGACCCTCCCCTGCTCATACTGTCTGTCTCTCTCTGAAATAAATAAAACAGTAAAAAAAAAGATGTTTATATAATGAATAATATTAATTAGAAGGGTGCAGTATCAACTCTTTAGACTTACTTCTCCTAACAATCTCTATGTTCAATGATGTAAAAAGGATTTTGTATTTGCTAGAACCAGTCCAGTCTCTACTGTCCATTCTGCTTCTGCATACTTCCTTTGACCCCCTTGGAAAATTCTGCACTATATAATTTCAAAGGTGTTTTTTAACTGTCACATTCTGCAAGTCTAAAACATAGTTTCCTGAGCCAGGAAGAGAGCCATAACAGTGATTTAGAAGGGAATTAAAGTATTTCAGAATGATTCATATTGGAAATCATATTCTACTTGTTAAAGAGCAGATTAGGATGAAATACTTTCTGATGGATTAAGATAAGAGTGTAGAAGAAAGGTAAGCCACTGAAATTTTGTTTTACTCTGAGCAGTCTTGCAGAGTCTTGAAACAGTGTGTTGACAGTAACCTTGAGTTCATTGTTTTTTCTGATTCCCAGCAAGATTTGCAGGCAAAACTGTGATAACAGATCCTAAACAGAGTTTTCCAGCATAGTAGGCATTGCCCTGCTATGTGGACCTCTTCATTGTACTGATGAGCAGTACAACAAAGGAGTTTAGGTAGTCTTAGATATTCGATGTAAAAGAATTTCCTAGTAAAGTCTGGATATTGTAGAAGTAGTGAAATCCTCTTTTTGAAGACCTGTAAAAACAGGCTATATTATCAACACTCTTGGGCAAGTGTATTCCTGATGAAGGAAGGAGAGTGGGTAAAATGAAAGGAAGAGGGGGTAGTTCTAACGTCTGTTGAGCATATCCTGCATATCCTTTCCTGGGCCAATTCATAACCATCACCTTGGATCTATGAGATTCCACTGTTTCTGCTGTAAAGATAAAGATACCAAGTCTCAAAGGAGACAAACGTCTTGTTCAAAATGCCACAATAAATAGGTTGATACTAAAGCCCGGATTTGAACTGAAACCTATGTGATTTTAAAGCCATGAAGCTATAAAGATTTATTTCACTCATAACATGTATAATTCCTTTTCCGAAAGGCCTCTTAAGAGAGAAGTGATGCCAGATTGTTTGGATGATGCTAAAATCAGTATGTATCTGCTGGGCAGATAGTAATGATGTCTCTCCGCAGTAGGTCTTAATCCCCTGAATCACTTTGCCTCTGGCTCCAACCGACCTCTCCAGGCTTACCTTTAACCATTACCCTTCAGGAACCATCTTGTCCACCAGACCTGACCTCTCCCCATTCAATAAACGTTCCATGCCTATTTATTGTTCTGAAGCTTTGTACATTCTGTTTCCTTTGTCTTGACCACCTTCCTCCTTTTTCTTTCTATAAAAACTCCTCCTCACCTTTCAAGATTCAGATTAAAAATTGCCTCCCCATAACTCAGGAAAGTTATTTACTCTTTCCTCTGGGCTCCTCTAGCTTCTATAGCCTTTCAAATTATATTGTAATGAAGCTGTGTACTTGCCCCTTCTCTGCTGGTCTTTTTGTGTTTCTTTGTAAAATGTAGTATAATATTCATATAGCATTATTTTGGCTTCAAGTGTACAGCAGAATGATTTGATATTTGTATGTATTGCAAAATAATCACCGCAGTGAGTCTGGTTAACATCTGTCACCTTACATGGTTACCACAATTTCTCTCTCTCTCTCTCTCTTTTACATTTTTGAGTGTTTTATTTATTTCTGAGAGAGAGAGAGAGAGGGAGAGAGAGACAGCGTGAGCATGGGAGGGTCAGAGAGAGAGGGAGACACAGACTCTGAAACAGCCTCCAGGCTCTGAGCCGGCTGTCAGCACACAGCCTGACGCGGGGCTCAAACCCACGAACCATGACATCATGACCTGGGCTGAAGTCGTATGCCTAACTGACTGAGCTACCCAGGCGCCCCCATATTTTTTTTCTTTTGTGATGAGAACTTTTAAGATTTCATCTTTCAGCAATTTTCAAATATGCAGTTCAGTATTATTAACTATAGTCACCATGCTGTACATTATAGCCTCATGACTTACTTATTGTAACTGGAGGTTTGTACTTTTGAACTCCTTCACCCTTTTCTCCTCCCACATACCTCTTGCCTCTGGTAGCTACCAATCCATTTTCTGTATCTATGAGCTTGGTTTTTTGTTTTCTTTTTTAGGTTCCACATGTAAGTGACATCATATGACATTTGTCTTTCTCTGACATATTTCACTTAGCATGATGCCTTCTGGGTCCATCCATGTTGGGGAAAATGGCAAGATTTCATTCCTTTTAATGGATGAATTGTATTCCTCTGTGTGTGTGTGTGTGTGTGTGTGTGTTGTGTCACATTTTCTTTATCCATTCATCTGTAGTTTTGTAGCATGTAGTGAAATCCAGCTTTGTTCTTTCTCAAGATTGCTAATTGTTGCTTTGACTATTTGGGGTCTTCTATGCTTCCATATAAAGTTTAGGATTGTTTATTCTATTTCTATGAAAAGTGCCATTGGAATTCTGACAAGTATTGCACTGAACCTGTAGATTGTTTAGGATAGTATGGATATTTTTACAATATTAATTATTCCAACCCATAAGCATAGAATGTCTTTCCATTTATTTATATATTCCTCAGTTTCTTTCATTTATGTCTTGTATCTTTCAGTATGTGGGTCTTTCACCTTCTGGGATAAATTTATTCCTAGGTATTTAAGAATTTTTGAAGGCTAAGGCCATGTGTTGTTGATTAAATTATGCCTACTGTCTCACTCTTCCTGGAATATGGCATATTATCAGTGGACGCCTGGTGAATACAGAAAGGAAGAATGAAGAGGATATAGAATGAAGAATGAAGAGAATATAGGATTTCTCCAACAAGGAAAAAGTTAGAAACATTCAAATATGTTGAGTTCAGAGGATACAGGTCTTAAGAACCAGCATATCTTCCCTACCCAATATCTCCCATTTTTACCTGGCAGCCTTTTGGTTACCTTCTCAACCAAAATCCTGCTTAATCTACCCATAAATTTGTACCAACACTCATCCAAAACTGATTATTTCTAAAACAATATCAACACAGGAAAGACTATTACTTCGCTTTCACAAATAGCTTAGAAATCCTGCTAACTCTTTGCTGTTATTCAATGGGAGATGGAGAGATGTGCTTTATTGTAAAAGTGTGATCCGCACAGGAAGAGAAAATTATGGAAAGTCCTTCTGACTAACCCTGCCTTTACAACTTAGGTACTGTTGAGAGGCTGTGCCTTTCACAAAGGCACCTAGACAGGAGGGTGTGCATGGGCTGAAATCCAGCAAGCATTCTGTTTGCCAAATCTTGTGCTACAACCACTGAAGGAGTGTGCCTTCCTAGTTCGCATTAAGGCACAGTGCAGGGTAGTGAGGAAGGCTGCTTTATATTGGGCAAATTACTTTATTTCTCAAGCCTCAGTTTTTCTTCTAAATATGGATAATAATGGCACCCACTCTGCCCAATGGGTTTATTAACTCTCCCATTCATTTATTCAGTCCTTCTAAAACCTTACTGAGGATCTAGCCTAGTGGCTGAGAGCTGGGGCTTTGGAAATCAGACCAAATAAATAAATCAATAAACGATTGCTTTTTAACATTAACATTAGTTTGCCTGGGGTGGGTTGAAACTTCCCAAATTCAGGAAAGAAAACACCAATGGTGAATGTGTACACACACAAACACAGAATCACAAAACAAGATAATTGGAACATGGATTTCTATTTACTCACCTCAGAAAAGTTCACCAGAGTAGTCAACACCCAACCGCATATCCATTCCCACATCATTGAGTAATTTCTCTTATGCTTACCCTTCTCAAGTCTCATATGCTCCAGGGCAAAGGCTAGAACAAATCTCCTCATATTCTGGGTAGTGCATGAGTTGTGAATAGGTCAGTTTGTTAGGAGAATACCGTCTTTGCCCTTTATTTGGGAGAAAGCCTTTTCAGAATAGAAAAGTTGAAGTTACCCAGGTTCCCCTTCACCCATAGGAATAAGCAGAGGGCTATTTTTACACAGCAACTCATTTTATTGTTTGAGAACTTTCATTATTTCAAAGCTTTTCCCTATACCAAAATTTTTTCTGTGATACTTTCTGCTGAGCTCCAGCCCCAATTCTCTCTTTCTCTCTGATCTCCCTCCCAAACCTGCTCATCCTCCTGGCTTCCCTGTTCTGTCATGGATATAGCCATTCCGTTCCCTATGTCACATATGCACAAGTCAGCCAGATTATTTCTCCCTGATTACTCAACCAATCACTTACTACATCTTATAAATTATGTCTCCTACACATCCTTGGCAGCCACCCCCTCTTTTTCATTCCTGTGGTCAATGCGTTGTTCAGATCTTTAACATATTCCCTGGGCTTCCTCCTTAATTTTGGCTGACTCTTCAGTTCAACCTTCACTTAGGTGCCAGACTGGTCTTTCTGAAAGAAAGCATTTCCTCATGGCCCATATTTACCCGTTAGCACCTCAACACCCCTCTCTCTCTTCTACTCTCCACTTCTCTCTACTTCTCCACCTATTTTCCACTACTCCACTACTCCATTACTCTACCCTCCCTTCTTTCTACTTCTCCACCTATTTTCTACTTTAGTCATTGTTCCACTGAGGACCAGATTATTTAAGAAATGGTGACAACCCAGAGAAGATGCAACTACTATTACTGATTATTACTTTCATCACCAACACCTTAGAAATCCTGGTTGGTTTTGCTGTGGTGATTGGGGGTGAGGAGAGATGATGACTAGAGAAGTGTTATTATGTGTCATGGAAGAGGAAGACGGAGACATGGCTCAGATTTCAACACCTTTTCTCTCCTTCCCCTTTCTGTTTTCTCTTTCTCTCCTGTCACTTCATCCTCTCTTCCTCATGCCTTGATAGTCATTGACACTAACTGAGCACTTACTAGGTGCCAAAGTGGCAAAGCTGGGATGCCCATTCTGGCTGGGTGTTTACTCCTAATGGGAATCTTATTTTCACTCCACCTCTGTGCACATCCTCTCTTCTTCCTGCCCTTGCTTTGCTTCCATTGGCTCCATGCCATCCTTTTGGAATGGCATATAGCTCTCCTATCTTCCACATGGTAGTCCTTCAAATAGCTGGATAGACTTTTCTTTATTTCCTCTAAGTTTTTTCATTCTTTCCCTGTCATATTGACCTTTGACCCTCATGAGAAAGAACTTGAGTTTCTCAGTGTCCTACTTAGAGTGTGGTGTCCAAAGATCAGAAATGAGTTGACCAGGACACAGGATATTTAACTTACTTTCTTTGTTCTGGACATGCTGCTCATGTATATGCATCACAAGATTGCATTTATTCCTTTCATGTCCCGGAACATATTATTGCCTTACATGAAACTTGTGGCCAAATATTTTTTCATTTGCATGTCTTGTCCTCAAATGCTTTGTCGTCCTCATTTAATAATTGCAAAACAGCCCATCATATGGATAAATTGATAACTATATAATCAGTTATTCTTGGGCTTACAGTTTGTTTCTGGCTTTTCCCCAACAAACTCTCATCAGATTAAAAGACTGGGTCCAGACTGTAATGCTTAGCACTCAGTCATTAGTTTTAAATCATATCATTTAAAAACAATCAGACAATTCAGATGGGAAATAACAGGGGCTGATGTACCAATTTTGTTTTATGGAATCTTTTCTTTGGAGAGAATTAGACCTCATCTCAGAAGAACTAAGGAATAATAAAACTAAAGCACTATCATCTTTTCAGTTTCTAATCAGTCCCAAACACCATACGTACTACTGACTTTCACAAGGTTAAGAGGAAAGTATTATTATCCCCACTTTCTGGATAAAAGAGCCGAGGCTTCAAGAGTTTCAGCACCCTCCTCAAGACAGTCTTAGCAAGTGGTAGAGCTTCGGCACAAATCAGGCCTTTTCATTCCCAAGCCTGTACTCTTAATCTTATGCTGGGCCTTTAACAAGCATTTTAGAAAGGCTGACTACATGAATGAGTGAATTAATGATCCTGTGGGAAAGGCTATCATTATTACCCTTTCATAAGGAGGGTGGAAGCTTGAAGGAGAGTTTCCATGTAAATAAAAGAGCAGTGCTCTCATCTGGGCTGGTGCAGCCATAGGTTGAAGGCCAGCTTACAGAGACTATACTTTTCTTAGGTCCACAGTTGCCTTTCAGGGCACACCCTGCAAACACCTCTTAGGCTGTAGAGTAAGCCTCTGATTGTAGGTCCCTTCTGTTCTGCCCTCCTTCACTAGAGAGCATGATGCTTCTCCACCATGGGTCCCTCTGTTCTCAATCAGATGACACCAAATATAATCAAGATCTCTAAGCTGGAGGTAAACAGGAAATAATAATCACACCTCTGAGGCTATGGATGCCAGTGAGATAAATCATAATAGTTAAAATTTAATGAAACTTTATTAAGTGCTTGGCATTGTGCTAAACACTTTGCAAGCATTAGTCCCATTTACCATAAACCAGTTAGATTGGTAAGGTCATGTCCATTTTGCTAACGATGAAACAGAGGCTGTGAGCATTTCAACAACTTTCCCACGTTCACTATCCAGTTGCTAGCCAAGGCTCCTCAGATTCTGAGTAGTTATGGAGTTTTACATTTGTCAGAACTCTTCTGAAGCCTCTCATTCTTCTTGAGCCGTCTTCCTTTGCAAAAATCTTTTCTCTGAACATTTTTGGATTTACTTACATAAAGTCTAGGGTACACGGTTGAACATGCTCAAGATTTTCATCTTTATGATATGAATTTCAAGGTGGCATGGATATTTTCTCCTAAAGTCCTGATGGTTTTTATTTTATTAATTAATTGCTACTTGTTGGCTAGAATTGGATATGGAGTCATGTTTTTTTCCTAACTTCTTAGAGATAAACATCATCAGAAAGTTAGATTTATCAGCTCAGCTGTCTCAAGCTGAGTGAGTTTATCAGTTATTTCCAAGGTGTTTGATGACCTGCATCTTTGCCAACACATCGTCTGAGCTGATTCTGTGATTTGGATTAGAAAAGCACTATCCTTAATTGTAGGTTTGTATTATTGTTATTAATAACATTTTGATGCCTATCAGATGAATTTCTCTCTTTCTTTTACACACCCCATTTATAAGAATCTGAAAATTTCTAGTTGGACATAGACATTATTTTTCCCAAAATGTTCTGACCCACTTGTAACTTTTTTCTTAAAAGAGAGTGACAGATGGAAACCACACTTGTGGTGAGCATGACATAGTGTATAGAGTTGTTGAATCACTATATTGTACACCTGAAACTAATGAAATATTGTGTCAACTCTACTAAACTAGAAAACAAACAGTGACTCCAATTCAAAACAAAACACCAAGACAAAACAAAACTCAAAATACACAAACAGTATCCACTGTCAGCATCTGAGCCCATCCCAAAGTTGGAGCTAGGCCTTGAGGCTTATTTGGTTTCAGGTTCTTGCTGGATAGGAATCCTGAAGAATTGGTCTGGGAGGAGAAGAGCAATTGTGGAGTTTGAGCACATATTCAAAATGCTTTTGGGAAGAGAGCCAAGTCCCAGCCACCCACCAGCTGGAAGAGAGCAGGCAGAGCTTTGAGTTCCTTACCGTGGCGTCTTCCCCAGCATAGTGGTTGAGGATTCGTCTCCCCCCTGGATGCCTGTTGGCCCAGCTAGTAACGTCGTAGACCTTGCAATTGATCACCAACCACTGATCAGTCTCTTGATTGTGTTTCTGGATCTCCTGCCAGCTGTACACGTTGAGACTTTTTTGGGCATGCCACACTTCCCATTTGCCTCCTGCTTTACGGAGACTTCATCTCTCCCATTTGCCACTGGTTTCCCATTGGCTTGATACTTCTTACCCAGATATTGCTGACCCTCTTCCAGAAGGCTCCGAATTCCTGTATGCTTGTCTTTAAGCTTCATTGTCATTATACCTCTTTGATTTCTGGGTTGACTCCTGAAATTTCTAATCTTTGCCTCTGATTAGACCATAAAAAAGACACTTTTCCTTCCTTCTTATTGTGCTGCAGTGTGATGCCTGCACAGAAACTTTTTAGCCTAGTTATCTCTTCACAAACCTGACAGTGAGCTCATCCCCAGCCTCACACTTCTCCGTCTGTCCTGATCTTCTCTGCCATGATAGAGGCTGGATCACCTTCCCTCTCTCTGCTGGCTGGTGTGTCTTAGCAGCATTCTCCTTCATCATTAAATGTTCCCTAGTAAAGAGCTTGGTCCAATCACAGTTGGTCTGGAAGTTGTGACATGCCCTAGGGCATTGGGGTGAGGTTCAGGTCACAGGGCTGTTACACTGTCACTTCATGGGGTTGGGTTCACCAGCTCTCTGGTGTGCCTGTGGATGGAGACATTTAGGTTTGTTAATTTTACATGTGAACCAAAGCTTTCAAAAATCTCCAGGATGACACGAATGCTTGGTGGACTTGGGAAATGTTCTATATGACTGTTGTTATTCCTCCCTAGAGTTCTCACTTTTTTCAAACAATATTTTTTGAAAGAAAGCTTTAAGTTTATCAAAAATACCAATGAGTGGGAAACTAGCTTTTCTCTGTTTTCTTTGAAACTGTCTAAATCTGTCACTCTCCTAAAGGTAATACCAACAGGTGTTTGCCAGATAGCACGATGATTTACGAAGCCTTTGTCACATGCTTTATCTGATTTAATCCTCACATCAATCTTCTGAGGGAGGTACTATTAGTGTCCCATTTTCCAGGTGATGAAACATAGGCTGAAGACCTCAGGTAACATGCCAGAATTACTTCAGTGACAAGTAAATTGGTGCATGAACTGAGACTTTCTGATCCCAGATACCTGACTTCTCCCACTGCATTCTCCAAACCTATGGTCTAGACATATATAACAATAACTTGACTCAGTGGTTTAGAAATGAATCAGAGGAGAGATTCTGGGGCAATGTAGTGGTGGTGGTGGGTGTTAATTTTAAAAAAGAAGCAGCATGAAAAAATACAAAACATCCATTTTCATATTTGGAAATCAGTCTTAAGTAAATCATCAGTAATTCAGCTCCAGATTTATATACTCAGGGTTTTATTCTAATACGATTTATTTATTTATTTTTATTTTACTTATTTTTATTTTTATTTATTTTTTTTATTTTTTTATTTTTTTTTTTTACAAATAGTTTATTGTCAAATTAGTTTCTACATAACACTCAGTGCTCATCCCCAAAGTGCCCTCCTCCATGCCCATCCCCCCCTCCCCCCCACATCCATCAGTCC
>NW_024083079.1:0-39048 GCF_003009895.1 Hyaena hyaena | reverse complement strand
ACAAATGATTACAGACAAAAAAAAAAAAAAAAAAGATGTTCTGCATCGCTCATCATCAAGGAAATACAAATCAAAACCTCACACCTGTCAGAATGGCTAAAATTAACAACACAGAAAATAACAGATGTTGGCAAGGATGTAGACAAAGGGGAACCCTCTACACTATTGGTAGGAATGCAAACTGGTGTAGCCACTGCGAAAAACAGTATGGAGGTCCCTCAAGAAGTAAAAATAGAACTCAAGAAGTTAAAAATAGAACTACCCTACGACCTAGCAATTGCACTACTAAATGTTTACCCAAAGGATACAAAACTATTGATTCAAAGAGGAGCATGCACCCTGATGTTTATAGCATTATTAACAATAGTGAATCTATAGAAAGAGCCCAGTTATATATAAACTGATGAATGGGTAAGAAGTTATGGTGTATGTGTATTTATACATACATACATATATATGTAATAAAGAAATATATATAAATAAATTAATATATATATATATCTCAGCCATCAAAAAGAATGAAATCTTGCCATTTGCAATGACGTTGATGGAGCTAGAGTATATTATGCTAAACAAAATAAGTCAGTCAGAGAAAGGCAAATAACATGATTTCATTCATATGCGGAATTTAAAAAAAAGAGATAAACATATGGGAACGAGAGAAAGAGAGAGAGGGAAACAAAACATAATAGACTTTTAAGTATAGAAAATAAACTGAAGGTTGATGGAGGGAGGTGGGTAAGGGATGGGCTAAATGGATGATGGCACTAAATGGGTGAGGGTACTTGTTGTGATGAGTACTGGATGTGAAAAATAAGTGATGAATCACTAAATTCTACATAGGGCAGCAATTTTAGTATATATGTTAACTCACTACAATTTAAATAAAAACTTGGTCCTTTATCCATTTTGAGTTTATTTTTGTGTATGGTGTGAGAAAATGATCTAGTTTCATTCTTCTGCATGTTGCTGTCCACTTCTCCCAGCACCATCTGCTAAAGAGGATGTCTTTTTTTCCATTGGATACTCTTCCGCTTTGTCAAAGATTAGTCGGCTGTACATTTTTGGGTCCAACTCTGAGTTTCTATTCTATTCCATTGGTCTATGTGTCTGTTTTTGTGCCAATACCATACTGTCTTGGTGATTACAGCTTTGTAGTAGAGGCCAAAGTCTGGGATGGTGATGCCTCCCGTTTTGGTTTTCTTCTTCCATATTACTTTGGCTATTCGGGGTCTCTTGTGGTTCCATACAAATTTTTTGGATAGTTTGTTCTAGTTTTGAGAAGTATGCTGGTGCAATTTTGATTGGGATTGCATTGAATGTGTAGATTGCTTTGGGCAGTATTGACATTTTAACAATATTTATTCTTCGAATCCATGAGCATGGAATGTTTTTCCATTTCTTTGTGTCTTCTTCAATTTCCGTCATAAGTTTTCTACAGTTTTCAGCCTACAGATGTCTTATATCTTTGGTTGGGTTTATTCCTAGGTATTTTGTGGGTTTTATTTATTTTTTTGTGTGTGCAATTGTGAGTGGGATCAGTTTCTTGATTTCTCTTTCTGTTGCTTCACTGTTGGTGTATAAAAATGCAACCGATTTCTGTACGTTGATTTTGTACCCTGCCACTTGGCTGAATTCTTGGATCAGTTCTAGTAGGCTTCTGGTGGAGTCTGTCGGGTTTTCTATGCAGAGTATCATGTCGTCTGCGAAAAGTGAGAGTTTGACTTCTTCCTTGCCAATTCTGATGCCTTTGATTTCCTTTTGTTGTCTGATGGCTGATGCTAGGACTTCCAGCACTATGTTCAACAACAGTGGTGACAGTGGACATTCCTGTCGTGTTCCTGATCTCAGGGGGAAAGCTTTCAGTTTTTCTCCGTGGAGGATGATGTTAGCTGAGGGCTTCTCATAGATGACCTTTATGATGTTTAAGCAAGTTCCTTCTATCCCGACTTTGTCGAGGGTCTTTATTTAGAAGGGATGCTGTATTTTGTCAAATGCTTTTCCTGCATCCATTGACAGGATCATATGTTTTTATTATTTTCTTTTCTTGATGTGGTATATCCCATTGATTGATTTGCGAATACTGAACGAGTCCTGTAACCCAGGAATGAATCACACTTGATCTCGGTGGATCATTCTTTTTATGTGCTGTTGAATTCGATTTGAAAGTATCTTGTTGAGGATTTTGCATCTGTATTCATCAAGGATATTGGCCTATAGTTCTCTCTCTCTTTCTCTTCTTTTTTTTTTTTCCCCCCCTCGGTCTCTGTCTGGCTTGGGAATCAAAGTGATGCTGGCTTCATAAAATGAGTCCGGATGTTGTTTCCCTTCGATTTCTATGTTTTGGTATAGTTGGTGAAAAATGGGTATTAATTCTTTTTTAAATGTCTGGTAGAATTCCCCAGGGAAGCTTTCTGGCCCAGGGCTCTTATTTGTTGGGAGATTTTTGAGAACTGATTCGATTTCCTCACTTGTTATGGGTCTGTTCAGGTTTTCTATCTCTTCCCGTGTGAATTTTGGTACTGTGTGTGTTTAGGAATTTGTCCTTTTCTTTAAGTTGTCCAATTTGTTGGCATATAATTTTTCATAGTATTCCCTGATAATTGCTTGTATTTCTGAGGGGCGGTTGTAATGAGTCCAGTTTCATTCCTGATTTTGTCCATTTGAGTGCTTTGTCTTTTTTTTTTGAAAAGCCTGGCTAGAGGTGTGTCAGTTTTGTTAATTTTTTCAAAAAACAACTCTTGGTTTCATTGATTTGTTCAACTGTTTCTTTGGTTTCTGTATTGTTTATTTCTGCCCTGATTTTTATTATTTCTCTTTTTCTACTGGGTTTGGGGTGTTCTTCTTCTCTCTCTAGTTCCTTTAGGTGAGCTGTTGGATTTTGGACTTCTGCTTTTTCTAATTTTTGAAATAAGCCTGGAGTGCAATGTACTTTCCTCCTAGGACCTCCTTTGCCACATGCCATACATTTTGGATTGTTGTGTTTTCATTTTCATTTGTTTCTATGTGTTTTTTGTTTCTCTAATTGCCTGATTGGTCCATTCATTCTTTACTAGGGTGATCTTTAACCTCCATATTTTTGGAGGTCTTCCAGACTTCTTCCTGTGATTGATTTCAAGTTTCAAAGCATTATGATCTGAAAGTGTGCATGGTATGATCTCAATTTTTTTTATATTTACTGAGGGATATGTCCCAGTATGGGATCTATCTTGGAGAATGTGCCATGCACACTTGAGAAGAAAGTGAATTCCCTGGCTTGAGGATGTAGAGTTCTAAATATTTCTGTCAGATCCATCTAATCCAATGTGTCTTTCAATTCCATTATTTCTTTAGTGATTTTCTGTCTGGTTGACCTATCCATTGCTAAGTGGAGTATTAAAATCCCCTGCTATTAGCGTATTCTTATCTATGAGATCGTTTCTGTTAGTGACTGTTTTAAATATTTAGGTCCTCCCATATTCGGTGCATAGACATTTATGATTGTTAGTTTTTCCTGAAGGATACACCCTGGTATTATTATATAATGCCCTTTTTCATTTTTTGTTATTGTCTTTAATTTAAAGTCCAGTTTGTCGGATATAAGTATAGCTACCCCAACTTTCTTTTGATTTTCAGTAACATGATATATATTTTTTCATCCCCTTACTTTTAATCTGAAGGTATCTTCCAGTCAAAAATGCGTTTCTTGTAGACAGCAAATAGATGGATTTTGTTTTTTTATCCATTCTGTTACCCTATGTATTTTGATTGGAGCATTCAGCCCATTTACATTCAGTGTTATTATTTAAATATGTGGGTTTAGAGTCTTTGTGTCCTCTCTGGGGTTCATGTTTGTTGTGGTGTCTCTGGTATCTTTGTTCCTTGCATCTTTTCCTTCATTGCGTCCCCCTTAGGATTTTGTGTAGGGCCAGCTTAGTGGTGACAAATTCTTTCAATTTCTGTTTATTTGGAAAGATTTTTATCTCTCCTTCTATTTTGAATGACAGGCTTGCTGGATAGAGGATTCTTGGCTGCATATTTTTACTCTTCATCACCTGAAGATCTCCTGCCATTCCTTTCTGGCCTGCCAAGTTTCAGTAGATAGGTCTTTCACCACTCTGATAGGTTTCCCTTTGTATGTTAGGGCCCTTTTCTCCCTAGCTGCTTTCAAAATTCTCTCTTTGTCCTTCTATTTTGCCAGTTTCACTATGATATGCCGTGCAGAAGATCGATTCAAATTACGTCCTAGGGGAGTCCTCTGTGCCTCTTGTATTTCAACGTTTTCTTTCTTCCTCAGGTCGCGGAAGGTCTCTGCTATAATTTGTTCCAGGACTCCTTCATCACCTTTCCCTCTCTCTTTCTCTTCTGGGATTCCTATGATCCAGACATTGTTGCGTTTGACCGTATCGCTGAGCTCTCAAACACTTCTTTCATATTCCTGGATCAGTTTGTCTCTTTTTTCCTGAGTTCCCTCTTTTTCTCTAATGCTGTCTTCTAAATCACTTATTCTCCTTTCTGCCTCTTCAATCCGTGCATTGGACACTTCCAATTTATTATGTATCTCATTTATCACATTTTAAAATTCATCATGCCTATTTTTTAGTTCCATATTGCTTGTAGCCATAGTTTCTTTGATGTCCCCTATGCTTTTTTCAAGCCCAGCAATTAATTTTATGATTATTGTTCTAAAATGTTTTTCAGTTATGCTGCTTATAACTGTTTTGAGCAGTTCATTAGCAGTCATTTCTTCTTAGAATTTCTTTGGAGGAGATCTCTTTCTTTTCATCATTTTAGTTGGCTTTCTGTCTCTTGTCAATTTTAAAGACTTGTTATGCTCTCTGCACCTGTGAGCACTGAGGTACCCAAGAAGACACTTTGACTGTCCAGGGCCTATTCTTTCAGAGAGTGTTTTTCGAATGGTATCTCTTGGTCCTTCTTGTTGAGACCTTGATTATTTTATTTTCCTACTCGTAGTGGTGTTTGGGACTCTCCACCATGTGTACTTTGGCTTGTTTCTCGAGGTTACCTGGAGAAGAAAACAGACAGACAAGCACACAGGGAGCAAAGGCACAGAAACGCGCAGACAAATCCGACAAACATGCAAACCAAGAGGGAAAATGAAAAAGTTAAGGGAAAAGAAGGAGGAGGGAAGGCGAATAGTAGAAAATAAAATTCATAATAAGGTCAAAAAGAAGAAAAGAAAAGGAAAAAAGAAGAAAACCGATGGACAAAGAATGGTTTAAAGCATATAACCGGATTTCCTAGCTACAATTAAATAGCCGTGTGGATGCAGTGCTGTTTGAAGAGCATAGAGAAAGAGAGAGAAGACAGGGCGGTGATGAAGCAAAATTGGAAATAGGATGAACAGACAGAAGGGATAAGAAGCTTTTTTCAAAGAGTTAAAGGTTGGAATATGGGTGGATAGGTGAAAGCAAGACACTGGTGTTATCCAGAGAAACTATATAGTCTGATTACTCCTTAGAGAATGAGATGATAAGGTAGGTAGTTGTAGAATTTACATCTACAGAATGGACTAAATGTGACTGTTTAAGCAAGCCTGTGACCAGAGTTAATCAGGTTAGTGTTCCGGGAAAAAGGAAAAAAAAAAACAACACAAAGAACAAACAATCAAAAGAAACTAAAAAAAAAAAAAAAAAAGAGGAGGGCAGGTCTCTAGCAGTGATGGGCGTGGTGTGATCCAATTCATTAGGCGGGAGTTCTGCCTTGGTGGTTGTGGGGAAGAGAGTGTTGGTGCTCCAGTCCCTAATTGAACCAAGCGCTGCACCTCCCTTTTTTGGGTGTGTAAACTCCCTGTGCTGGGGGCGCAGCCATAGTGGGTTGTGCTCTTCAACCCAGGCCAGGCCTAGTGTCCAAATCCCACTCCTCACGCCCCACTGAAATTGCCTTAGTCACAACCTCACAGTCGATCCACTCAGGGCAATTCCAAGCTTCTTGCCTAGCCCTGGGGGTGGAGCCAGAATTGCTGCTCACTTTTTCTCCATGTCGGGTTGGGGAGAAGGGACGGGGTTTGCCTGGGGGGCACATTGGGCCCGCTGGGGAGCAGGAAACCAGGTCCCTCTGTGTCTCGTCACCCGAAACAGAAACTCATGGGCAAATTTCCCAGATATAAGCCCTTCACCTTCCCTCTAGGGGCACAGCCAAGCCAAGAGCGCAGAGGTCCTGTAAGTGCGTGTCTTCTCCAGGGTTCCAGCAGCCATGAGCACAAAGGTTCAGTGGTGCGCAGCTCTTCTACAGGTCCAGCCAGCCAGGAGCACAATGGCGCGCTCTCCGTGTGGCCTCTCTATGGGTCCAGCCAGCCAGAAGCTCAAAGTAGCGGTGGGCACAAGGCCGCTCCCGGACGAAGAGGCGTGTGGGGATCTGGCACACAGGGATTTGGTGTGCACAGTCCTTCTGTGCCCCAAGCGGAGGTTTTTCTGTTCCCCAGCGACAGGGACCATGTGTTGAGTAGTTTCAGACTCTCTCTTTCCCCTCTCACTCCCTGCAGAGGGGGATCGCCCCTGTCCCTGTGAGTCTCTGATCCCAGCCTGATTTTATCTTCCCCAGTTAGCACTCACATTAGAAGGATTTCTCAGTGGATTCTGCATCCTTTTTCTCCCAGTCTCTTGGGTTCCGTAAGGTTTCCTATGGTTTCAGATCTTTTCTGAGTGAGATATGGGGGTGAGTGCAATGCACAGAGCTTCCTACTTCTCTGCCATCTTGCCCCTCACTTAGACAAACTGGACTTTAAATTAAAGACAATAACAACGGATGAAGAACGGCATTATATAATAATTACTGGGTCTATCCATCTGGAAGAGCTAACAATTATAAATGTCTATGCACCAAATATGGGAGGACCTAAATATTTGATACAATTACAAACAGAAACAATCTTATAGATAAGAATGTTCTAATAGCAGGGGACTTTAATATTCTGCTTACAGCAATGGATATATCAGCCAGACAGAAAATCACTAAAGACACAATGGACTTGATTGACACACTGGACCAGATGGATCTGACAAATATATTTGAACTCTACATCTTGAGGCCATGGAATTCACGTTCTTCTCAAGTGCGCATGGCACATTCTCCAAGATAGATCACATACTGGGACATAAAGCAGCCCTACATAAATATAAAAGAACTGAGATCATACCCTGCACACTTTCAGATCATAATGCTTTGAAACTTGAAATCAATCACAGGAAGAAGTCTGGAAAACCTCCAAAACATGGAGGTTAAAGAACACCCTACTAAAGAATGAATGGACCAATCAGGCAACTAGAGAAGAAATAAAATATGTATGGAAACAAATGAAAATGAAAATAAAACAATCAAAACTCTATGGCATGCGGCAAAGGCAGTCCTAAGAGGAAAGTACATTGCACTCCAGACTTATTTCAAGCAATTAGAAAAAGCACAAGTGCAAAATCTAACAGCTCTCCTAAAGGAACTAGAAGCAGAGCAACAAGAGCACCCCAAACCCAGTAGAAGAAGAGAAATAGTAAAAATCAGAGCGGAAATAAACAACATAGAGACCAAAGAAACGATTGAACAGATCCATGAAACCAAGAGTCGGTTCTTTGAAAAATTAAACAAAATTGACAAACCTGTAGCCAAGCTTCTCAAAAAGAAAAGGGAGAGCACCCAAATAGACAAAATGATGAATGAAACTTGACTTATTACAATCAAACCCTCAGAAATACAAGCAATTATTAGGGAATACTATGAAAAATTCTATACCAACAAATTGAACAACTTAGAAGAAATAGACAAATTCCTAAACACACACTCACTACCAAAATTCACACCGGAAGAGAGAGAAAACCTCAACAGACCCATAACAAGTGAGGAAATCAAATCAATTCTCAAAAATCTCCCAACAAATAAGAGCCCTGGGCCAGATGGCTTCCCTGGAGAATTCTACCAGACATTTCAATCAGAATTAATACTCATTCTTCTCAAACTATTCTAAATATTAGAAATAGAAGAAAAATTTCCGGACACTTTTTATGAAGCTAGCATCACTTTGATTCCCAAGCCAGACATAGACCCAGCAAAATAAGCGAACTACAGGCCAATTTCCTTGATGAATACAGATGCAAAAATCCTCAACAAGATATTTTCAAATCGAATTCAACAGCACATAAAAAGAATGATCCACCAAGATCAAGTGAGATTCATTCCTGGGATACAGGGCTGGTTCAATATTCACAAATCAATCAATGGGATACATCACATAAACAAAAGAAAAGATAGAAACCATATGATCCTATCGATAGATGCAAAAAAAGCATTTGACAAAATACAGCATCCTTTCATAATAAAGACTCTAGAGAAAGTCGGGATAGAAGGAACTTGCTTAAACATCATAAAAGCTATCTATGAGAAGCCTTCAGCTAACATCATCCTCAACGGGGAAAACCTGAGAACTTTCCCCTTGAGATCAGGAACACGACAGGAATGTCCACTGTCACCACTGTTGTTGAACATAGTGCTGGAAGTCCTAGCATCAGCCATCAGACAACAAAAGGAAATAAAAGGCATCAGAATAGACAAAGAAGTCAAGCTTTCACTTTTCGCAGACGACATGATACTCTACATGGAAAACCTGACAGATTACACCAGAAGGCTACTAGAACTGATCCAAGAATTCAGCAAAGTTACAGGATAGAAAATCAACATACAGAAATCGGTTGCATTTTTATATACCACCAATGAAACAACAGAAAGAGAAATCAAGAAACTGATCCCACTCACAACTGCACAAAAAAACACAAAATACCTAGGAATAAACCTAACCAATGATACTAGAGATCTGTGTGATGAAAACTATAAAAACCTATGAAAGAAATTGAAGAAGACACAAAGAAATGGAAAAATATTCTATGCTCATGGATTGGAAGAATAAATATAGTTAAAATGTCATTACTACCCAAAGTAGTCTACACATTCAATGCAATTCCAATCAAAATTGCACCAGCATTCTTCTCAAAACTAGAACAAACTATCCAAAAATTTGTATGGAACCACAAGAGACCCCGAATAGCCAAAGTAATATTTAAGAAGAAAACCAAAACAGGAGGCATCACAATCCCAGACTTTAGCCTCTACTACAAAGGTGTCATCATCAGGACAGTATGGTATTGGCACAAAAACAGACACATAGACCAATGGAATAGAATTGAGAACTCAGAATTGGACCCAAAAGTATACAGCCGACTAACCTTTGACAAAGCAAGAAAGAGTATCCAATGGAAAAAAGACATCCTCTTTATCAGATGGTGCTGGGAAAACTGGACAGCAACATGCAGAAGAATTAAACTAGATCACTTTCTCACACCATACACGCACAAAAAAACTCAAAATGGGTAAAGGACCTGAACGTGAGACAGGAAACCATCAAAACCCTAGAGGAGGAAACAGGAAACAACGTCCTTGACGTCCACCTACCACCTCACGCCAGTCAGAGTGGCTAAAATGAGCAAATCAGAGGACTCTAGATGCTGGCGAAGATGTGGAGAAATGGGCACCCTCCTACACTGTTGGTGGGAATGGAAACTGGTGCAGCTCCTCTGGAAAACAGTGTGGAGGTTCCTCAAAAAATTAACAATCAAACTCCCCTATGACCCAGCAATAGCACTGCTAGGAATTTACCCAAGGGATAAAGGAGTGCTGATGCATAGGAGCACATGGACCCCAATATTGGTAGCAGCACTCTCAACAACAGCCAAAACATGGAAAGAGCCTAAGTGTCCGTCAGCGGACGAATGTATCCAGAAGATGTGGTTTATCTATACGATGGAATACTACATGGCAATGAGAAAGAATGTAATCCAGGGGCGCCTGGGTGGCTTAGTCGGTTAAGCGTCCGACTTTCGCTTGGGTCATGATCTCGCGGTTCGTGGGTTCGAGCCCCGCGTCGGGCTCTGTGCTGACTGCCAGCTCAGAGCCTGGAGCCTGTTTCAGTCTGTGACTCCCTCTCTCTCTGACCCTCCCCTGCTCACGCTGTCTCTCTCTCTCTCTCCTAGAAATAAATAAAAAACATTTAAAAAATTTAAAAAAAAAAAAAAAAAGAAAGAATGTAATCTGGCTATGTGTAGCAACATGGATGGACCTTGAGGGTGTTATCCTGAGTGAAATAAGTCAGGCAGAGAAAGACAAATACCATATATTTGCATGTTTCGGAGGATTAGGAGGATCTTAACGGAAGACCGTGGGGGGAGAAGAAAGGGGGAAATAGTGGGGGAGAGGGAGAGAGGCAAACCATGAGAGACTCTTGAATGCTGAGAACAAACTGAGGACTGATGGGTGTGGTGGGGGAGGGTGGAGATGGGCATGGAGGAGGGAACTTGTGGGGATGAGCACTGGGTGTTATATGGAAACCAACTTGACCATAAACTATTTTTTAAAAATGCCAGAGTATCCATACTTATATCAATCTATACATTAAAACAAAGTCTGTAACAAAAAATGAAAAGGAGCATCACACCATAATTAAGGGATCTATCCACCAAGAAAATCTAACAATTGTGAAAGTTTGTTTCTAACATGATAACATCCAAATAGATAATTTAATTAATCACAATCATAAAACTCCATTGATAATACCATAATAATAGAGCCTTTATTATCCCACTTACAGCTTTAGGCAGATAATCTAAGCAGGAAATCAACAAGAAAGAAATGGCTTTGAGTGACACACTGGATTGGATGGACATAACATATACATTCATAATATTTCATATTAACACCGTAGAATATACATTCTTCTTTTTTCAGTAGAATATACATTCTTCTTAAGTATACATGAAGCATTCTACAGAATAGATTATGTACTATGTCACAAATTATCCCTCAACAGGTACAAGAAGATAGAGATGGTACCACGCATATTTTCGGTGATAATGCTATGAATCTTGAAGTCCACCACAAGAAAAAACTTAGAAAGCCCTCAAGTTCATGGAAGTTAAATAATATTCTCCTAACGAGTAAATGGTGGGGAACCTGGGTGGCTCAGTTGGTTAAGCGTCCAACTTTAGCTCAGGTCATGCTCTCATGGTCTGTGGGCTCGAGTCCCATATGGGCTCTGTGCTGACAACTCGGAGCCTGGAAACTGCTTCAGATTCTGTGTCTCCCTCTCTCTCTGCCCCTCCCAAACTCATGCTCTTTCTCTCTGTGTGTCTCTCTCGAAAATAAATAAACACTAATTTAAAAAAAATGAATGCTGACAACAAACTGAGGACTCATGGGGGGGGGAAGGGAGAGATGGTCATGGAGGAGGACACTTGTGGGGATGAGCTCCGGGTGTTATATGGAAACCAACTTGACAATAAACTATTTATAAATTTAAAAAAATAAAATAAAAAAATAAAAAAATGAATGCTTATCCAAGAAATTAAAAATGAAATAATAAATACATAAAAGGAAATGAAAATGAACACAGGAGAGTCCAAACGCTTTGGGATGCAGTAAAGCCAATCTTAAGAAAGAATATTGCAATTCAAACCTACCTCAAAAAGCAAGAAAGGTCCCAAATACACAAGCTAACCTTAACCCAAAAGAGCTTATAAAGGAAAAGCAAATAAAGCCTGAATCCAGCAGAAGAAGGAAAATAATAAAGATTAGAGCAGAAATAAGCAATATAGAAACACCAAAATCAATAGAACATATCAATGAAACTAAAATTAAACTGTTAAATATTCTATTAAAGAATAAACATATGGATAAAGCAGTAGCCAGACATTTCAAAAAGAGAAGACAGAGGAACCAAATAGATAAACTCATGAATGAAAGAGGAGAGATTACAACCAACATCACATAGAAATACCAAAATATAAACTGAAAACTTAGAAAATTTATATGCCAGCATAATGGGCAATCTGAAAGAAATGGACAAATTCCTAGAAACTGACACACTGTCACACTGAAGCAGACAAGCACAGAAAGTTTGAGCAGGCCTACAAATAAATTGAATCGGCTATCAAATATCTCCCCAAAAACAAGAGCCCTGGGCCAGATGGCTTCCCAGATGAATTTTACCAGACATTCAAAGAAGAAACAATACCTATTCTCCTCAGAATATTCCAAAAAACAGAAATGGAAAGAAACCTCCCAAACTCAGTCTATGAATCCAGCATTACCTTGATTCCAAAACCAGACTTAGACTCCACTAAAAAGGAGAATTACAGGCCAATATCCCTGATGAACCTGGATACAGAACTTCTCAACATGTTACTAGCAAGTCAAATTCAACACTATATTAAAAGAATTATTCACCATGATCAAGTTGGACTTATCCATTAGCCACGGGGCTGATTCAAAATTCACAAATCAATCAATGTTATATACCACATTAATAAAAGAAAATACAGTAACCATATGATCCTTTCAATTGATGCAGACAAATGATTTGACAAAATATAGCATCCTTTTCTGATTAAAACGACCCTTAAGTAAGTAAGGAATGAAGGAAGATTCTTCAATATCATAAAAGGTGAAATATAATCTTCAATGGGGAAAAACTGAAAATATTCCCCCATAAGGTCAAGAACACGACAGGGATGGCCACTCTCACCACTGTTGTTTAACATAGTACTGGAAATCCTAGCCTTAGCAATCTTACAGCAAAAAGAAGTAAAATGCATACAAATTGGCAAAGGAGTCAAACTTTCACTCTTCCCAGAAGGCGTGATACACTGCATGGATAACCCAAGAGACTCCACCAAAAAAATGCTAGAACTGATATGTGAATTCAACAAAAACACAGAATATAAAGTCAATGTACAGAAATTGGTTACATTTCTATTACACCAATAATGAAGCAGCAGAAAGAGAAATCAAAGAATCGATCCCACTTACAATTGGAGGAAAAAACATAAGATACCTAGGAGTAAACCTCATCAAAAAAGTTAAAGAGCAGTAGGGTGAAAACCATAGAAAGCTTATGAAAGCAATTGAGGAAGACACAAAGAAATGGAAAAACATTCCATGCTCATGGATTGGAAGAATAAATATTGTTAAAATGTCTACACTACCCAAAACCTATCAAAATAACACCAGCAGCTTGACAGAGTTAGAACAAAAAATTCTAAAATTTGTGTAGAACCGGAATAGAAAAGACCTTGAATATCCAAAGTAATGTTGAAAGAGAAAGCTAAAGCTGACGGCATCAGACTTACAGACATGAAGTTATATCACAAAGGTGTAACCATCAAGACAGTATGTTACTGGCACAAAACCAGACGCATAAATCAATGGAACACAATAGAGCACCCAGAAATTGACCAAGAAATATATCACCCACTAATCTTTGAAAAAACAGGAAAGAGTATCCAATGGGAAAAAAAGACAGTCTCTACAGAAAATGGTCCTGGGAAATTTGGACAGTGACACGAAGAACACTAAAACTGGACCACTTTCTTATACCATGAACAAAAGTAAATTCAAAATGGATGAAAGACCTAAATGTGAGAGAAGAAAACATCAACGTCCTACAGGAGGAAACAGGCAACAACCCTTTTGAGACTGGCCAGAGCAACTTCTGAATATACAGGTGATCTAATGCAAGGGAAATAAAACCAAAAATGAACTATCATTAAGATAAAAAACTTCTCAAGAGTGAAAGAAAAAAAATCACTAAAACTAAAAGGCAGTGTACATAATGGGAGAAGATATTTGCAATAACATAATGGATAAATGGTTAGTATTCCAAATCCATAAAGATCTTATGAAACTCAACACTCAAAAAACAAATAATCCAGTGAAGAAATGGTAGAAGACATGAATAGACACTTTTCCAAAGAAGACATTCAGATGGCTAACAGACACATGAACAGATACTCAATATAACTCATCATCAGAGAAATAACAATTCATAACCACAATGAGATACCACTTCATACCTGTCAGAATGGCTATAATGAACAACTCAAGAAACAGTAGATGTTTGCATGGATCCAGAGAAAGGGGAACACTTTTGCACTGTTGGTGGGAATGCAAACTGGTGTATCCACTCTGGAAAAGAGCATGAAGATTCCCTCAAAAATAAAAATAGAAGTACCCAATGACCCAGCAATGCTACTACTAGGTACTTATCCAAAGGTTACAAAAATGCTGTTTTGAAGGGGCACATGCACGTCAATGTTTATTGCAGTGCTATCAACAATAGCCAAACTATGGAAAGAGCCCAAATGTCCATCCACTAATGAATGGATAAAGATGTGATATTTACATACAATGGATATTACTCAACAATCAAAAAAATTAAATCTTGCCATTTTGTAGCAATATCAATGGAACTAAAGTGAATTTTGGTAAGGGAAATAAGTCAGTTAGAGAAGGATAAATATGTGATTTTATACATATGTGGAATTTAAGAAACAAAACAAATGAGTATAAGGGAAAGGAAGGAAAAATAAGATAAAGTCAGAAAAGGAAACAAACCATAAGAGAATCTTAAATACAAAGAAACATACTGAAGTTTGCTGGAGGGGAGGTGTGTGGAGAGATGGGCTAAAGAGTGATGGGCATTAAGGAGAGCATTTGTTGGGATGAGCACTAGGTGTTATATGTAAGTGATATATCACTGGATTCTACTCCTGAATCTGATACTACACTCTATGTAAACTAACTTGAAATTAAACAAATAATTCTTTAAAAATGAATAAGTTAAACAGGAAATTAAAAGTGAAATAAAAAAATACATGGAATCAAATGACAATGAGCAAGATAATAAAAAACCTTTGGGATGCAACAAATGCAGAGCTCAGAGGAAAGTATATTGCAATTCGGACCTATCTCAAAAAGCAAGAAATGTCCCAGTACATAACAGAATATTACACCTAAAGGAGCTAGAAAAGGAGTAGCACATAAAGCCTACATCCTGGAGAAGAAGGAAAATAAAAAAAGATTAGAAAAAAGGTAAATGATATAGAAAAAAAGAGAATAGAACACATCGAAGAAAATAAGAGGTGGTTCTTTGAAACAATTAATAAACTTGCTAAACCCTTAGCCAACCTCATCAAAAAGAATAGAGAGGGACACCTGGGTGGCTTAGTCGGTTAAGCGTCCGACTTCAGCTCAGGTCATGATCTCACGGTTTGTGGGTTCGAGTCCTGCATTGGGCACTGTGCTAACAGCCAGCTCAGAGCCTGGAGCCTGCTTCAGATTCTGTGTCTCTCTCTTTCTCTGACCTTCCCCTGCTCACTCTCTCTCTCTTTCTCTCTCTCAGAAATAAATAAAAACATTAACTTTTTTTTCAAAAAGAAAAGAGAAAGAATCCAAATAGATAAAATCATGAATGAAAGAGTTCACAACCAAAACAAAACCAAAAAAAAATCCACAAACAATTATAAGAGAATGCTATAATAATTATATGCCAAAAACCTGGGCAATTTAGAAGAAATGGACAAATTCCTAAGACAATCAAAAACTGTCCACTCTGAAATGGGAAGAAATAGAAAATTTTAACAGACCCATAACCAGCAAAGAAAATGAATCAGTAATAAAAAATGTCTAAATAAACAAGAACCCATGGCCAGATGGCTTCCCAGAAGAGTTTTACCGGACTTTAAAAAAGTGTCAATACCAATTTTTTCAAATTAATATAAAAAACAGATCTGTAAGTACAATTCCAAACTCAATCTACAAAGCCAGCATTTACTTGATTCCAAAACCAAACAAAGACCCAATTAAAAATATTGCAGGCCAATATTCTGGATGAACATGGATGGAAACATTCTCAGTAAAATAATATCAAATTAAAGTCAACAGTACATTAAAAGAACTATTCACCATGATCAAGTGGGATTTATTTCTGGCCTGCAAGTGTGGTTCAAAATTTGCAAATCAATCAATGTAATATGCCACATTAATAAGAACCATATGATCCTGTCAATAGATGCAAAAAAACATTTGACAACATAGAGCACCTGTTGTTGAAAAAAAAAAAAAACAACCCTCAACACAGTAGGGACATACCTCAACATCATAGATGCCATATACAAAAGACCTACAGCTAATATCAACCTCAATGGAAAAAAAAAACTGAGAACTTTTCTCCTACAGTAAGGAACAAGACAAGGATGTCCACTCTCACCATTACTATTTAACATTATAGTGGAAATTTTGGCCCCAGCAATCAGACAACAAAAATAATAAAAAAGATCCAAATCAGTAAGGCAAAATCAAACTTCCACTAGTTGCAGACTGCATGTGACTCTATGTATAAAACCCAAAATAGTCCACCAGAAAATTGCTAGAACTAATACATGAATTCAGCAACGTTGCAGAGTATAAAATCAACATGAAGAAATCTGTTTTTTTTTCTATACACCAATACTGAAGTAGCAGAAAAAGAAATCAAGGAATCGATTCCATTTGAAATTGCACCAAAAACAATGATATGCCTAAGAATCAACCTAACCAAAGTTCTGTACTCTGAAAACTGTAGAACACTTATGAAAGAAATTGAAAAGGACACAAAAAATTGAAAAGCATTCCAGGCTAATGGATTGGATGAATAAACATTGTTAAAATGTCTATAATACCCAAATGATTTAATGGAATTCCTATCAATATACCACCAGTAGTTTTTGCAG
This sequence comes from Hyaena hyaena, assembly GCF_003009895.1. Lineage (NCBI taxonomy): Eukaryota > Metazoa > Chordata > Mammalia > Carnivora > Hyaenidae > Hyaena > Hyaena hyaena. The sequence continues at coordinate 22,465 of NW_024083079.1, read as the reverse complement.
AGCTAGAACCAACAAACTTAAAATTTGTATGGAACCACAAAATATCCTGAATAGCCAAAGCAATCCTGTAACGGAAAAACAAAACTGGAGGCATCACGATTCTAGATTTCAAGCTATATTGCAAAGCTGTAGTCATCAAGACAGTAAGGTGCTGGCAAAAACAGACACATATATTAATGGAACAGAATAGAGAACCCAGAAATGGACCCACAACTATATGTTCAACTAATCTTTGACAAAGCAAGAAAGAATATCCAATGGAAAAAAGACAGTGTCTTCAAAAAATGGTGTTGGGAAAACTGGACAGCACCATGCAGATTAATGAAACTGAACCACTTTCTTACATCATACAGAAAAATAAATAAAAATGGGCGAAATACCTAAATGTGAGACAGGAAACCATCAAAATACTAGAGGAGACAATAGGCAGTAACCTCTTTGAACTCACCTGGAGCACCTTCTTCATAGACACGTCACCGAAGACAAGGGAAACAATAGGAAACATGAATTATTGGGACTTCATCAAGATAAAAATCCTCTGCACAGTGAAGGAAACAATGAACAAAACTAAAAGCCACCCTATAGAATGGGATGATATATTTGCAAATGACACATCTGATGAAGGGTTAATATCCAAAACCAAAAAGAACTTAGCAAACTCACTCAAAAAACAAATAACCCAGTGAAGAAATGGACAGCAGACATGAATAGACATTTTTCCAAAGAAGACATCCAGATAGTTAACAGACACACGCATGATGCTCCACATCACTTATCAGGGAAATACAAATCAAAACCACAATGAAATACCTCCTCACAGCTGTCAGAAAGGCTAAAATTAACAATACAAGAAACAGCAGGTGTTGTCAAGGATATGGAGAAAGGGGAACCATCTTGTACTTTTGGTAGGCGATGTAAATTGGTGCAGCCACTCTGGAGAATAGTATGGAGGTCCCTCAAAAAACTGAAAATAGATCTACTCTTTGACCCAGCAATTGCACTATTAGGTATTTACCCAAAGGATACAAAAATGCCATTTTGAAGGGGTGCATGTGCCCCAATGTTTATAGCAGCATTATCAACCATAGCCGAACTATGGCTTGAGACCAAATTTCCATCTATTGACAAATGAATATAGAAGATGTGGTATGTGTACACACACACACACACACACACACACACACTGGAATATTATTCACCGATCAAAAAGAATGTAATCTTGCCATTTGCAAGACATTGGATGGAACTGGAATGCATTTTGCTAACCAAAAGTGTTCAATCAGAGAAAGACAAATACCATATGATTTCACTCATATGTGAAATTTAAGAAAAAATAGTTGATCCTATGGGAAGTGCAAGGAAAGAGGAGAGAGGTAACAAACCCCAAGAGACTCTTAACAATGCAGAATAAACTGAGTGTTGATGGAGCGAGGTGGGTAGATGGGCTAAATGGGTGAATGGTATTAAGGAGGGTGCTTGTTGTGATGTGCACTGGGTGTTGTATGTATGTGATGAATCATTGAATTCTACTCCTGAAACCAATATTGCACTGTATGTCAACCAACAAAACTTTAAATTAAAATATATATATTCCATTAGCTGAAATCTTTACATATATGTCTTTATTATTGTATGGCAGTTTCCTTTAAAAACACTTTGTCAAGAGCTTTAATCATGAATGAATATTGAATATTGTCAAATTCTTTTCTGCATTTATAAAATAATTATATAAATTTTATCCTTCATTTTGTAAACGGAATTTATGATGTTGATTGATTTGCAGATATTGAACCATCCTTTATTTCCCAGAATAAATATGACTTCATAGAGTTACATGATAGGTTTAAATTATTGTTAAATGTGGTTTGCTGACATTTGGTTGAGAATATTTGGAACACTGTTCATTAGGGAAATTGGTTTTATTCCTACTTTTTATTTTATTTTTTCTTTCTTTGTCTCTCTTGTGTTTGTCCTGCGTTTTGTAATCAGGTTAATGCTGGCCTTATACAATGTATTTGGAAGCTTTTCTTTCTCTTCTAAATTTTGGAGTAGTTTGATGGGAATAGGTATTAACTTTTTTCATTAATTGTTTAGTAGAATTGACTTGTGAAGCCATCTATTTTTTGGAGTTTTTAAATTACTGATTCCACTTAACTGCTGTTTATTTGTTCAAATTTTTATTTCCCCCTGCTTTAGTTTTACGAGGTTATGCTTCTTTTAAGTTGTACAATTTGTTGCATGTAATTTTTCATAATATTTGCTTATAAATCTTTGTATTTCTGTGGTATTAATTGTTGTTTCTCTTCTAAGAGGGAAATTTATTAAAATATCAGATAAAACCACTACAAATTTGTAAGGAAAAAGCAAAACGTTTACTATTTGTAGATGACACGATACTATATATGGAAACCCCTGAAGCATCTACCAAAACAACTACCAGAAATGAGACATAAATTCAGTAATGTCACAGGTTACGAATTCAACACACAGAAATCTGTTACATTTCTATAGAAAATAGTGAAGTAAGAGAAAGAGAAATTAAGAAAACAATACCATTTTCAATTGCACACAAGTGAACTAAATAACAAGAATGAACTTAACTAAGTAGGTGAAAGACTTGTACTCTGAAAATTAGAAAATAGTAATGAAAGAAATTGAAGATGATACAAAGAAATGGTACTATAGTACATGGTCATGAATTGGGAGAATAAATATTGTTAAAAGATACATACTACCAAAAATAATTTACAGGTTTAATGAAACATCTATCAAGATATCAGCAACAATTTTTCACATAACTACATCAAATAATTGAAAATTTTTGTGGGACTATAGAAAATCCAAAATAACTAAAGCAGTTTTGAAAACTAAGTACAAAACTTTAATATCACAATACCATATTTCAAGATATACTAAAAAGCTGTAGTAATCCAAACAGTAGGTACTGGACCAAAATGTAAACATATTCCAATGGAAAAGAATAGAGAACCCAGAAATAAACAATTATATGGCCAATTAATCTACAACAAAGTAGACAAAAATATGCAATAGGAAAAAGACAGTCTCTTTGAAAATGGTGTTGGGAGAGCTGGTCAGCCAGATGCAAAAGAGTGAATCTGGACCACTTCCTTACACCATACACACAAATAAAATACAAATAAGTTAAATACCTGTATGTGAGACCTGAAACCATATGTTTTTCAGAAGAAAACATAGGCAGCTATTTCTCTGGCATCGGCCACAGCAACATTTTTTTCAAAATATATCCCTAAGGCAACAAAACCAAAACCAAAAGTAAACCATTTGGACCACATCAAAATAAAAAAAAGTTTTCCCTGAGGTTTGAGAAAAAGAGTAAAAGTACCCTATGCTCCCCTTCTCCCACCTTTACAACTATATATCATTCATATCTGAATAAAGAAAGATCGTGACTGGTGGACTAGCAGAACAAATTCCACAACTAAATGTGGAGAAGAAGGTGCATCGAGAGGTTAGAAAGGGCAAAAATGGTGGTTAGGAGCTACCTGAAAGGAGGGAGGGAGCTGTGGTCACAGAGACTAGAAAGCACCAGGGAGCCCACACATGGAAAATGAATCCCTATTAAGTCTGACCTTGAAAAAAACAAGAAGCTCAATTCCAAGAGTTTTACAAGCAGTGGTTTTTGAAGACTGGAGTTTTATAGTCAGCTGAGTCATCGCTGGGTGAGTCAGAAGGGCCAGTGGTAACTGAGTCCCAGCCCATAAGGAGACAACAGCCTGAGGAGAGGCAACATAGGAACAGAGATATATACCCAAAATTAAAGAAAAGGACAAAATCAGAGCAGGAAATCAAAGAGGAAGGGAAACAAATAATAAACTCAATATGGAATTTAAAGTAATGATCATAATGATACTGGACATCAGAAAAAGGTGCAGGATATCCGTGAGACCCTTGACAAAGAGATTAAAAATAATATATTGGAGATGAAGAACTCAATAAATGATATTAAAAATACATAAAATGAGGTAATCGTAGGCTACAAGAATAAAAGGAACGTAACAGTGACCTGGAGGATAGGGTAATGGGAAGCAATCAAGATAAATAGGTGAGAGACAAACAAACACTGTTTAATGACAATAGACTGAGATTTTCAGTGACTATATCAAACATTATAACATTTGCCTTGTAAGGATCCCAAAAGGATAAGAGAGAGAACTGGGGTCAGAAAGTGGATTTAAGGGAATAATAGGTGAAAACTTCCCAAATGTGGGGAGGGAAACAGAAATCCAGATTTGGGAAGCACAGAGATCCTCCAACCAATTCACCCCAAGGAGGTCCATACCAAGACAAATAGAAATTAAAACGGCAAAAAAAATAGTGATAAGAGAAATAATTTTTAAAGTTTCAACAAAAAAGAAGACAGTTACATAAAAAGAAAACTCAATAAGGCTATCAGCTGATTTTACAGCATAAACTGCACAGGCCAGAAAGGAGTGCATTGATATATTCAAAGTGCTGAAAGGGCAAAATCTGCAGCCAACAATAGTGTACACAGCAGGGCCATCATTAAGAATAGAAGGAGAGATAAGGAGTTTCCCAGACCAATAAATAAATAAATAAATAAACAAACAAACAAATAAAAGAATTCATGTCTCCTAAACTAGCCCTAAAGAGAAATTAAGGAGGACACTCTGAGTAGAAAATAAAAACCATAAGTATGAGTAAGGAAAATAGGAAGCAAAAAATAAAATTATGTTAATGATGATAACAAATATAATTCAAAATTTGGTGACCACCAGTTTAATATAGACAGCTAAATGAAGAATATGTTGTGTATAATCCGATGGTAAACCCAAATACAAAAAGAGTAAGGGCACCTGAGTGGCTCAGTCAGGTAAGCATCCAACTTTTCATTTTGGTTCAGGTTATTATCTCACGGTTCATGAATTCGAGTACCACATCGGGCTCTGCACTAACAGCACAGAGCCTACCTGGGATTTTCTCTTCCTCCCTATCTCTCTGCCCCTCCCCCACTCTCTCTGTCTCTCAAAATAAATAAACTTTTTTAAAAAATAAAAAATAAATAAAACACAAAAGGAGTAATAGATATCCAAAAATAAACAGTAAGGAACCAAAGTGTATATGACACTGAAAAACGCCAGCAAACCATGAAAGAGAGAAAGGCAAAAAAGGATCAGGAACAAATACAGAAACAATAACAAAACAATTAATAAAATGGCTGTAAATACATATCTTTCAATAATTACCTTAAATGGAAATGGACTGAATCACAAGACATAAGGAGACAGACTGGAATAAAAATAAGACCCATCTAAAAACTGCAACAAGGAACTCATTTTACACCTAAAAGACATGCAGTATGAAGCTCACAGGATAGACATTAAATTTAAAAAAATCCAGCCATTGCCAAGGCATATCATAGTCAAATTCACGAAATACTCAGACAAAGAAAGAATACTGGAAGGAGCAAGGGAGCAAAAGTTCTTAACCTATAAGGAAAGAGGGATCAGGTTCACATCAGATCTGTCCATAGAAATCCGGCAGGCCAGAAGGAAATGACAGGATATATTCAACATGCTAAATGGGAAAAATATTCAGCCAAGAAAATTCTTTACCCAGCAAGGATGTCATTCAGAACAGAAGGAGAGATAAAGAGTATCCCAGACAAGCAAAAACTAAAGAAGTTCATGACCACTAAACCAGACTGGCAAAAAATATTAAAGGGACACAATGAATGTGGAAAAAAGACCAAAAGCAACAAATAATAGAAAGGATCAGACAACATCACGAGAAACTCTAATTTTACAGGTAACAAAATGTCACTGTACTCCTATCTTTCAATAATCACTCTGAATGTAAATGGACTAATGCTTCAATCAAAAGACATAGGGTATCAGAATGTATTAAAAATATATATGGTACCTACAGAAGACTCATTTTAGACCTAAAGGCATTGGCATATTGAAAATGAAGTGATGGAAAATCATCTATCATGCTATGGACTCCAAAAGAAAACTGGAGTAGCCATACTTATACCAGGGAAACTAGAATTTAAACTAAAAATTTCAACGAGAAATGAAAAGGGGCATTGTGTCATAATTAAGGGGTCTATCCACCAAGCTCTAATAATTTGAAATATTTATGCCCCCAAATAAAATAACCCAAATATATAAATCAATTAATAACAAATATAAAGAAATTCTTTGAAAATAATGCAATAATAGTATGGGACTATCACATCCTACTTACATCAATGGACAGGTTGCCTAAGCAAAAAATGAACAAGAAAACAGTAGTTTTGAATTACACACTAGACAAGATAGACCTAACAGATATAGTCAGAGAATCTCATCACAAAGCAGCAGAATACTCATTCTTTTTGAGTGCACATAGAGAATTCTCCATAATAGATCACATGCTGGGTCCCAAATAAGCCCTCAACTAGTATAAGAAGATTGAGATCATAGCATGCATATTTTAAGACCACAACACTGTGAAACTTGAAGTCAACCACAAGAAAAATATTGGAGAGACCACAAATACATGGAGGTTAAGGAACATCCTACAAAAGAATGAATGGGTTAACCAGGAAATAAAAGAATAAATTTAAAAAGTACATGGAAGTCAATGAAAATGAAAATACAATGGTCCAAAACCTTTGGGATGCAGGAAAGGCAGTCTTATGAGGGAAGTATAGTGCAATACAGGGCTATATTAATAAGCAAGAAAAGTCTCAAATACACAATCTAATCTTAAAGGAGAAAGGAAAGAAACAACAAATAAACCTTAAAGCCAGCATAGGAGGAAAGTAACTAAAGAGTAGAGCAGGAAAAAATTGATACAGAAACCAAAAAAAAAATAGAGAAGATTAATAAAACTAAGAGCTGGTTATTCAAAAGAATTAATAAAATCGATAACCCCTAGCCAGGCTTATCAAAAAGAAAAGAGAAAGGCCCAAACCAATAATATCAAAAATGAAAGGGGAGAGATCACAACCAAGACCACAGAAATAAAATTATATGAGAATACTATGAAATATGATATGCCAACAAACTGGGCAATCTTGAGGAAATGGACAAATTCCTAGAAACTCACAAAGCACCAAAACTGGAACAGGAACAAAATTTGAAAAGACTTATAACCAGCAAAGTAAAGTAATTGCATCAATAATCACAAATCTCCAAAAACAAAGAGTACTGGACCAGTTGTCTTCCCAGGTAGAATTCTACCAGATATTTAAAGAAGAATTAATGCTTAAACTTCTCAAACTGGTCCAAAATGTAGAAATGGAAGGACAATTCCAAACTCATTCTACAAAACTAGCATTACCTTGATACCAACATCAGACAAAGATCCCACTATAAAAGCAGAATTACAGATCAATATCCCTGATGAACCTGGATGCAAAAATTCTCAACAAGATACCAGTAAATGGAATTAAACAGTACATAAAAAGAGTTAGTCTCCATGATCCAGAGGAATTTACTCCTGGGTTGCAGGGCTGGTTCAATATTCACAAATCAAACAACATGATACACCACATTAATAAAAGAAAGGATAAGAACCATATAATCCTGTAAATAGATGCACAAAAAGCATTTGACAAAATACAACATCCATTCTTGTTAACAGTTCTCAATAAATTAAGGATATATGGAAATATCATAAAGGCAATATATGAGAGACACACAGATAATATCATCTTCAGTGCGGAAAACCTGAAAAACTTTTCCCTACAGTCAGGAACAAGACAAGGATGTCCACTCTCACCACACCTATTTAATGTAGGACTGGAAGTCTTAATTTCAGCAATGACAACAAAAATATCAAAGGCATCAAAATGAACAAGGAAGAAGTCAATCTTTCACCATTTGCAGATAACAATAAAACTTGCATTTTCACTATTTGCAGACGACATGAAATTTGAAGATAACATCTAGAACACCTGAAAGACTCCGCCAAAAAAATTGCTAGAATGTCACAAGTTATAAGATCAGTGTACATAAATCTGTTGCATTTCTATACACCACCAATGAAGCAGCAGAAAAAGAAATCAAGAAATTGATCTCATTTGTACTTGCACCAGAAAAAATTAGATACCTCGTAATAAACCTAACCAAAGAGGTAAAAAAGATCTGTACTTTGAAAACTATTGAATACTAATGAAAGATATTGAAGAGGACACAAAGAAATAGAAAAGCATTCCATGCTTATGGACTGCAAAAACGTTGTTAAAATGTCTATACTGCCCAAAGCAATCTACACATTTAATGAAATCACTATCGAAATACCACTAGCATTCTTCTCATAGCTAGAACAAACAATCCTAAAATTTGTATGGAACAAAAGACCCCAAATAGCCATACCAGTCCTGAAAAAGAAAAACAAAACTGGAGGCATCACGATTCCAGATTTCACGATATATTATAAAGCTGTAGTCATCAAGACAGTACAGTACAGGCACAGAAACAGACATATAGATAAATTAACAGAATAGACAACTCAAAAATAGACCCCACAATTGTATGGTCAACTAATCTTAAACAAAGCAGGAAAGAAGATTCAATGGAAAACAGACAGCCTCTTCAACAAATGTTGCTGGGAAAACTGGACAGTACCATGCAGATTAATGAAGCTAGACCACTTTCTTACACCATACACAAAAATAAATAAAAAATGAATAAAAGAACTAAACGTGATACAGGAAACCATCAAAGTCCTAAAAGAGAACACATGCAGCAACCTCTCTGACCTCGATCATAGCAACATCTTACTACACATGACTCTGGAGGCAAGGGAAACAAAAACAAAAATGAACTATTGGGACTTCAAGATAAAAAGCTTTAGCATAGTGAAGTAAACAATCAACAAAACTAAAGGGAAGCCTGTGGAATGGGAGAAGATACTTGCAAAGCACACATCTGATAAAGGGTTAGTATCCAAAATGTATAAAGAACTTATCACACTCAACAGACAATAAAACAAATAACCCAGTGAAAAAATGGGCAGAAGACATGAATAGACATTGTTTCAAGGAAAACGTCCAGATGTCTGAAACATGAAAACTTGCTGAGCACCACTCATCATCATTGAAATGCCAGTCAAAACCATGATGAGATACCACCTCACAGCTGTCAGAATGGCTAAAATAAACATCACAAAAAAACAACAGGTGTTGGCGAGGATGTGGAGAAAGGGGAACTCTCTTGCACTGCATATGTATCAATAACAGCTAAACTATGGAGAGAGCCCAAATGTCCTTTAATTAATGAATGTATATGGAATGATATATATATAATTATATATATATTTATATATTTAAATATATTATTTATATTATATATAAATATATAAAAAACATTATATATATATATACAAACATTACATTGCCCTCAAAAAGAATGAAATCTCACAATTTGCTATGACATGGATAGAGCTAGAGTGTACTATGCTAAGTGAAATAAGTCAGTTGGAGAAAGCCAAGTATCATCTGATCTCACTCTTATGTGAAATTTAAGAAACAAAACAAATGAATATATTAGAGGGGGGAAAAGTGAGAGAGGGAAACAAACCATAAGAGACTCTTAAAGAAAAAGAACAAACTGAGGCTTGACGGAGGGAAGTAGATGAATGATTGGCTAGATGGGTGGTGTATATTAAGGAGGGTACTTGTTGTCATGAGCACTGAATGTGTATGTAAGTGATGAATCACTGAATTCTATTTCTGAAACCAGTACTGCACTGCATGTTAATTAAATAAACATTTGAAAAGATAAAATAAAGAAGCAGTGCCATTATAAGATATCAACAATCACAGTATGTACTCAAATAAAAGTTAATTAAATTAATGGTCAAAGAATAAAAAAAAGTGAATTATTTCCATTGAATAAGGAAGTAAGGGGATGGAGAAATATTTATCATGCAGATGAATGTAAAAGAAAGCCAGTGTAACAATTCTTATATCACACAAAATGATTTTTTTAAAAAACGCTGTGAAAAGAGACAAAGAAGAACACCACATAATAATAAAGGGGACTATCCAACAAAAATATATAACAATTGTAAATATATATGCAACCAATATGTAGCCACCCAAATACATTAAAAACTTAATAACAAATATAAAGAAACCAATTTATAGTAATACAACAATAGTAGGGGATTTTAACACTATACTTAAAGTGATGGAACGATCTTCCAAACAAAAAATCAACAAAGAAACAGTGGTTTTGAATAACACACTAAATTGGGTGGATTTAATAGACATATTCAGAACACTCCATTCTAAAATACAAGAATACATTCTTTTCATACACATGGAACATTCTCCAGAATAGATCACATATTAGCCCACAAAACAAACATCAAAAATTCAAAAACATCAACGTTGTAACATTCACCTTTTCTCACCACAACACAATAAAACTAGAAACGAAGCAGAAGAAATAGTCTGAAAAAAAATCACAAATGCTTGGAGAGAAGGAGGATAGTAGCAGAGTAGGCGATACTTCATCAGAAGTATATAACTAGATAACTATTATAACATTCTAAATACCTCATAAATTGACCTGAAGTCTGACAGAACAAACTCCACAACTGAAAGGAGAGAAAAGGTCACATCAGAGAAGGTAGTAACTGCGGAGATAGGGTTTATGGGAGCGATGGATCCTGGCTGCTCTGGATGGGGGGAGGGGGGACGCCATTGTTGAGGAGAAGGGCAAAAGAAGGAGAAGCACACAGGAGAAGGTGCAAAGAGAATGTTTCCTCATAAGTATTGATTTGGAAAATGGAGGGAGGGGCTGAATTTCATGAATTCTTTCCACCATACTGACTTAAAGATTGGAGTATTAAAGGTCAGAGGCATTAGCTGGGATAGCACTGCAGTGCTCTTGGATAGAAGGCAGGTAAACACCCGAGAGGCATATAACATGTCGACGGTGATCTGAAGAGCACCTGGTACACACACTGGAGAGATTATTTGCTCTTCAGAGGAACCGTTCATGGGGACAACTGTCTGGGAAGAAAGGAGTTGGCAAGTGATTTCCCTTCCCCCACCTCTCAGAATAAACACATAGGCACCTATGCAAAACAGTGCAGAGTGGACACAGGATACCTAATTTGTTTACACTATGCCTCATTACCCAGGATCTCCAGTAGAACTGCTCCTTTCAGTCATGCTTATCTGGAGCAAGCCCCTACCTGGAAAACCAGCACAATCCCCTGCCCATACCACATCTCCTGACCAGAGAGTTCTGCAGGGCCTCAGTTCTGGTGGAGGTGGTGACAGATCTCATTTCTCAAGCCGACCAGAACACATCTAGTTAAATCTCATCATACTCGGGACAAGGACCAATAACTGTCCAAAGCAGGCAAGGAAAGCCTCTGCAGATGACTGGCCTGCAAGATAGAACAGCTAGAACACAGCAGGAGAACACATGCAGCACACAGTGGAGACACTCCCTGAACATTACATGACCTCTTCTTTATAAGGCCATTAATGTCAAGAGCAGAAGACATAACTGGCTTTTCTAAGACAGAGAGGTAGCCAAAGACGTAGAAAAAAATGAGAATACAGAAAAATTTATCCCAAATGACAGAACAAGATACAGCCAAAGTCAGAGATCAAAGTGAAACTGATATAAATAATTTCGTCAATGGAGAATTTAAAGCAATGATCATAAGGATACACACAGGAAGTAAGCAAAGAATAAAAGACATCAGTGAGACCTCTACTAAAGTAATAAGAGTTATAAAAGAGCCAATAAGTGATGAAGCATGCAATGAATAAGATTTAAAACATACTTGATGCAAGGAAGAGCAGCCTGGAAGAAGCAGATGAATTAGTTAATGATTTAGAAGACAAAATAATGGAAAGCAATGAAGGTGAACAAAAGACAGCAGAAGAATTATGCAAAATCAGAATAGATCTAAGAAACTCAGTGACTCCATTAAATGTAATAACATTTGTATGATAGGGTTTCTAGAAGAATAAGACAGAGAAAAGCGGGCAGGAAGTTTATTTGACCAAATAATAGTTGAATGTGTCCCTAATCTGGGGGAGAAAACAGGCATCCAGATCTAGGAGGCACAGAGAACTCCCATCAAAATCAACAAAAGCAGGCCAACACCAAGACATATTGTAATTACATTTCCAAAGTGCTGAATAGGAAAATATGAGCCCCAAATACTCTATATAGCAAGGCTATCATTCAGAAGATAAGACAAGATAAAGAATTTTCCAGAGGGAAAAAAATAAGAAGTTCACGACCACTAATCCAAACCTACAAGAAATATTAAGAGACAGTCTGTGTGGAGAGTAGAGACCAAAATTGACAGTATAAATGTAGGAAACACAAAAGCAGTAAAACTGAATGTTTCTGTAAAAAAAAAAAAAAAAAAAAAAAAAAAAAAACAGTCGAGGAGCTAAACAAACAAAAAAGGATAGAATATATAAATATATAATAACATATACATAAATATAGGTAGGAGAGAAGAAAAGAATAGATTCAAACTGAAATGACCGTCAACTTAGCACAGACTTCTATATACAGAAGACATGATATACAAATCTAATGGTAACTGTATATCAAAACCACTAGTAAATATGCAATTAATAAGAAGAAAGAATTATAAATATGTAATAAAGAAAATCATCAAAACATGTAAGATAGAAAGAAAAGAAAGGATCAGAGGAAATCTCCAGAACAGCCAAAAAACAAGTAATAAAATGGCAATAAAAACATATCTATCAAAAATTATGTTGACACGGAGGGGGACACTTGTGGGGATGAGCACTGGGTGGTATATGGAAACCAAGTTGCCAATAAGCTATTTGTAAAAAAAAAAAATATGTTGAACGTAAATGTAATAATCACTTGCATCAAAAGACATAGAATGTCAGAATGGAATAAGAAAACAAGATCCATCTATATGCTGCCTGCAAGAGACTCATTTTAGACGTAAAGACACCTAGAGATTGAAAGTGAGGGGATGGAGAAATATTTACCATGCAAATGAATGTCAAAATAAAGCTGGAGGAGTAATACTTGCATTGGACAAACTAGACTATAAAACAATGACACTAACAAGAGACAAAGAAGGGCACTATATAATAATACAATGGGCAATCCAAAATAATATAAAAATTGTAAATATGAATCAACAATAATAGAGGATTTTGACACCCCGCATACCTCAATGGATAGATCGTCTATACAAAAAATAGACAAGGAAACTATCACGTTGAATAACATTATATCAAATGGACTTAACAGGTATATTGAGAACATTTCATCCAAAATATCTGATTACACATTTGTTTCAAGTGCACGTAGAACATTCTCCAGAATAGATCACATATTAGGCCACAAAACAGGCCTAAAATTCAAGAAGATGGAGCTCATACCATGCAACTTTTCTAACCATGACACTATAAAACTAATACTCAACCACAAGAAAAAAACTGGGAAAGACCAAAAATAAATGGAGGATAAATAAGATGCCACAAAACAATGAATGGGCCAATCAGTAAATAAAATAAGAAATAAAAATTATATGGAACAAACAAAAATGAAAACAAGATTATCCAATACGTCTGGGATGCAGCAAAAGCAGTCTCGAGAGTTAAGTATATAACAATACAGTATGCATCAAGAAACAAGTAAAATCACAAGCACCTAAATATACAACAAAAGGTCTATGAAAAGAAGCAAAAAGACTGAAGCCAAAATGGGAAGTAAATAATAAATACTAAAGCAGAAATAAACGTGGGGGATACAGGGCCAACATGGTGAAGAAGTAAGGGGATCCATACTTGCCACATCTCTCAAACAAAGAAGGGCTGAAGCCAAAGGACTTTGAACCCCAAGAGTCTGGGAAAAAAGACGGTGTCTACCAGGAAGAAAACGGGAAAACCAGACAGCCCCATAGGTGCCTGATTGCGAACTAGGAGAGATAAAACGGGCTACGGAGACATTAAGGGGAGGGATCCACTTCTGCAGAGAGACAAAAGGAAGAGAAAGAGCGGCTGGGGAAGCCTAGGATTGTATCTAGACAAGAGAAAAACCTCTGACCAGGACAGAGAAGGATCCAATCATCCCATCTCTAATTGCAGGGCTTTTGGAGAGGGATCACATCTCTAACTACAGGGCTTTCTTCCGACTGCAGCCGGTGGTCCTATTCGTACACCTTGGGAGGAGGGGAGTCACCTCTGGGTTCGGTGGTATGTCAGCAAGAGAAACCAGTCCCTTGCCCTAAAGAGCTGCATCACAGCCGCAGGAACATATATCAGGTGGCAATATTAACGCGAACAGAGTGGGAGTTTAAAACCAACCTAAACCTGGGATGTAGGAGTCGGTGGAGCGAGATAGCCTGCCTCATTTGCACCCACAGCACAGTGAGGACAGAGCCAAAGGAGTGATTTGGGACACCTGATCCATGAAGAAGGGACTGGCTGTCGCCATTTTTCTCCCCACAACCACCAAGGCGGGGCCTCAGGGATTGGTCCACACCCCTCTGAGCTGGATAGCTGCTTATCTACTGGAGCTGGATAGATGCTGTGGAACCAGGCAGGCCCCACTTCTGACCACTACTGCGGCATTGCCTGGATTAATTCTAGGTCAATTCTTGTTATCTAGATATATTCTCCCTTTTCTCCTTCTTATCTCTTCGCTGGTTATTCTGGTTATTGGTTTGCTTACACAGACATACTTAAACCATTCTCTTGATGCATGTTCTACACATCCTTCTTTCCTTTCTGTCTCTCTGGAATAATCAGGCCATATAGTTTCTCATGGTAACGTTAGCTTCATTTCCTTTTCCTTGCTTCCTTCCTAATTCTCCTTTCTCTCTCTCTCAGGATTAACACTTTTAGTCTCTCCACCTGGACAATTTTCATTTTCTCTTTCTCCTCACCTCTCTCATTTCTCTCTTTGTATATGCTCTTACATCAGTACCGCCTCCACCCTGTTCTTTACTTGTAGCTGGTGTTTCTGGTTTTATGCTTTTAGATTGTCTTTTGGGTTTTGGGTTTTTTGTTTTGTTTGTTTTTGCATGTTTCCTTCTTTGTTTTATTTGTTTGTGCATTTGCGTGTTTTTGTTTCCAGTTTCTTTGTCTGCTTTCCTTTTAAAGGCTACTTCAAGGAACAAACCAAAGAACACCTGGTGGAGGGTCCAAAACATCACTATAAGTAGGGAAATAAAATAACCAAAGTCACAATAACAGAGAGCAAGTAACATTTTCCAAAAAACACCTCCTGAACGGCCAGGCCCTGGACAGTGTATGAGACCCTTTTAATACAGCAGTACTCACAGGTGCAAAGAACATAACAACTTTTTAAAACTTACAAGAGACAGAAAGCTAGCCAAAATGACAAAACAGAAGGATTCCCCTTAAAAGAAATTCCAGGAAGAAGTGACAACCAAAGAATTAATCAAAACAGATATAAGCAACATAACTAAATAAGAATTTAGAATAATAGTCATAAAATTAATCGCTGGGCTTGAAAAAGCATAGAAGACAGGAGAGACTCCATTGCTGCAGAGAATAAGGATATTAAAAACAGTCATGGTGAATTAAAAAATGCTATAAATGAGGTGCAAAATAAAATGGACGTGTCCACAGTGCAGATTGAAGAGGCAGAGGACAGAATAGGGGAATTAGAAAATAAAATTATAGAAAGAGAGGAAGCCAAGGGAAAGAGAGATAAAAGGATCCAAGAGCACAAAAGGAAAATTAGAGATCTGGGTGATGCAATCAAAAAGAACAATATTCATACCATGGGGATTCCAGAAGAAGAAAAGAGAGACGAAAGGAATGAAGGGATACTTGAACAAATCAGAGCTGAGAACTTCCCCAACCTGGGGAAAAGAAACAGACATTGAAATCCAATAGGCACATAGACCTTCCCTCAAACATAACTTGAATCACTCTTCTACACGACATATCATAGTGAAAGTGGCAAAATACAAGGATAAAGAGAGAATTCTGAAAGCAGCTAGGGATAAACAGGCCTTAACATATAAATGTAGACACATAAGGGTAGGAGCAGCCCTATCTACTGAAACTTGGCAGGCCAGAAAGGAATGGCAAGAAATTTTCAATCTTATGAACAGGAAAAATATGCAGCCAAGATCCTTTATTCAGCAAGCCTGTCATTCAGAATAGAAGGAAAGATAAAGGTTTTCCCAAACAAACAGAAAACTGAAGGAATACATCACCACTAAACCAACCCTAAAAGAGATCCTAAGGAATACTCTATGAGGAAAATGTTGCAAGGAACACAGAGTAGCAATATATCACTACAAGCATGAAACCTACAGGGAACACAATGCCTCTAAACCCATATTTTTCAATAATAACACTGAATGTAAATGGACTAAATACTCCAATAAAAAGACATGGGGTATCAGAATGGATAAAAAAACAAGATCCATCTATTTTCTGCCCTCAAGAGACTTATTTTAGATCTGAGGACACCTTCAGATTGAAAGTGAGGGAACGCAGAACTATCTGTCATGCTACTGGATGTCAAAAGAAAGCTGGAGTAGCCATATTCATATCAGACAAACGAGACTTTAAACTAAAAGTAGTAACAAGAGATGAAGAAGGGCATTCTATAATAATTACACGATCTATCCATCAAGAAGAGCTAACAATTATAAATATCTACACACCAAATTCAGAAGCACCCAAATATATAAAACAATCACAAATATAAGAAATCTTATTGATAAGAATGTGCTAATTATAGGGGACGTCGATACTCCACTTACAGCAATGGATAGATCAACTAGACAGTGAATCATTAATGAAACAATGGCCCTGAAGGACACACTGGATCAGATGGAACTTGACAGATATACTTAGAACTCTATATCCCAAAGCAGTGGAATTCACTTACTTCTCGAATGCACATGGAACAGTCTCTAAGATAGATCACATACAGGATTACAAGCAGCCCTCAATAAATATAAAAGAATTGAGATCATACTGAGCACACTTTCAGATCACAATACTATGAAATTTGAAATCAACCACAGGAAAAAGTCTGGAAAACTTCCAAAAGCATGGAGGTTAAAGTACACCCTACTAAAGAATGAATACGTCAACAAAGCAATGAGAGAAGAAATTTAAAACTTTATGGAAACAAATTAAACTGAACATACCACAATACAAACCCTTTGGGATGCAGCAAAAGCAGTCCTAAGAGGAAAATACATTTCAGTCCAGGCCTATCTCAAGAAACAAGAAAAATCCCAAATACAAAATCTAACAGCACACCTAAAATAATGAGAAGAACAACAAAGACACCCCAAACCAAGGAGAAGAAGATATATACTAAAAATCAGAGCAGAAATAAACAAAATAGAATTTAAAAAAAAAACACAGTATAACAGATCAAGGAAACCAAGAGGTGATTTTTTGAAAGAATAAACAAAATTGATAACCTTCTAGCCAGGCTTGTCAAAAGAGAGGGCCCAAATCGATAAAATTACTAATGAAAATGGATTTATTACAACCAATCCCTCAGAATTACAAGCAATTATCAGGGAATACTATGAAAAATTATATGCCAACAAACTAGACTACCTGGAAGTAATAGACACATTCCTGAACACCCACAACCTTACCAAAACTCAAAGGGGAAGAAATAGAAAGTTTGAACAGACCCATAACTAGTGAAGAAATTGAATCAGTTAACCAAAATCTCCCAACAAATAAGAGCCCTGGACCTGATGGCTTCCCTGGGGAATTCTACCAGACATGTAAATCAGAGTTAATACCCATTCTTCTCAAACTATTCCAAAAAATGGGAAAGGAAGGAAAATTTCCAGACTCATTCTATGAAACCAGCATCAGTTTGATTCCCAATCCAGACAGAGACCGAGCAAAAAAAGAGAACAACAGGCCAATATCCTTGATGAATATGGATGCAAAATCCTCAACAAGATACTAGCAAGTCAAATTTAACAGCATGTAAAAAGAATTATCCACCATGATCAAGTGGGATTCATTCCTGGGTTACAGGGCTGGTTCAATATGCACAAATCAATGTGATACATCACATCCACAAAAGTAAAGATAAAAACCACATGATCCTGTCGATAGATGCAGAAAAAACATTTGAAAAGATACAGCATCCCTTCTTAATAAAGACCCTCAAGAAAGTCGCTACTGAAGGAACATACTTAAACATCATAGTAGGCATTTACGAAAAGTCCACAACTAATATCATCCTCAATGTGGAAAACCTGAGAGTTTTCCCCCTGAGATCAGGCAGAACACTCTCATCAGTGTTGTTGTTGTTTTTTTAATGTTTTTTCTTTATTTCTGAGAGAGAGAGTGAGAAAGAGAAAGAGAGAGAGAGAGAAAGAGAGAGAGAGAACATGAGCAGGTAAGAGTCAGAGAGAGAGGGATATACAGAATCTGAAACGTGCTCCAGGCTCTGAGCTGGCAGTTAGCACAGAGCCCGACGTGGGACTCAAACCCACGAACCACAAGATCATGACCTGAGCCGAAGTCGGACGCTTAACCGACTGAGCCATCCAGGCGCCCCCACTGTTGTTTAACATAGTGCTAAAAGTCCTAGTGTCAGCAATCAGACAACAAAAGGAAATAAAAAGTATTAGAATTGGCGAAGATGAAGTCAAACTTTCATTTTTTGCAGATGACATGATATTCTACATGGAAAACCTGAAAGACTCCAACAAAGTCTGCTAGAACTGATCCATGAATTCAGCAAAGTCCCAGGGTACAAAATCAATGTACAGAAATCAGTTGCATTTTGATACAATAACGAAGCCACAGAAAGAACAATAATGTAACTGATCCCATTCACAATTTCACCAAGAAACATAAAATCCCTAGTAATAAACCTAATCAAAGATATAAAAGATATGTATGATAAAAATATAGAAAACTTATGAAGGAATTGAAGAAGACACAAAGAAATGGAACAACATTCCATGTTCATGGATTGGAAAAATAAATATTGTTAACATGTCAATTCTACCCAAAGCAATCTACACATTCAATGCAATTCCAATAAAAATTGGACTGGCATTCTTCTCGAAGCTTGAACAAGCAATCCTATAATTTGTATGGACCACAAAAGACCTCGAATAGCCAAAGTAATAGTGAAGAAGAAAACCAAAACGGGAGGCATCACAATCCCAAACTTTAGCTTCTACTAAAAAGCTGTAATCATCAAGACAGTATGTTACTGGTACAAAAACACACATAGACCAACGGAATAAAATAGAGAACCCAGAATTGAACCCACAAATATATGACCAACTAACCTTTGACAAAGCAGGAAAGAATATCCAATGTAAAAAAGACAGCCTGTTTAACAAATGATGCTGGGAGAACTAGATAGCAACATGCAGAAGAATGAATCTAGACCCCTTTCTTACACATACACTAAAATAAACTCAAAATGGATGAAGGATCTGAATGTGAAACAGGAAACCATCAAATCCCTAAAGGAGAAAGTAGGTAACAACCTCTTTGACCTTAGTTGCAGCAATTTCTTCCTTGACCCTTCTACAAAGGCAAAGGAAATTAAAAGCAAAATGAACTATTGGGACCTCATCAGATAAAAAGCTTCTGCCCTGCAAAGGAAACAATCAACAAAACTAACAGTTAACCGACAGAATGGGAAAAGACAGTTGCAAATGACATATTGGATAAAGGGCTATTATCCAAAATCTGTAAGGAACACACCAAACTCCACACACAGACCCAAAACAAACAAACAATCCAGGGAAGAAATGGGCAGAAGACATGAATAGACACTTCTACAAGGAAGACATCCAAATAGCCAATAGACACATGAAATAAATTTCAATGTCATTCATCATCAGGGAAAAACAAACCAAAACCACACTGAGAAACCTCATGCCGGTCAGAGTCGCTAAAATGATCAAATCAGGAAACTATAAATGCTGGCAAGGATGTGGAGAAATGGGAACCCTCTTGCACTGTTAGTGAGAATGCAAACTGTTGTAGCTGCTCTGGAAAATAGTGTGGGGGTTCCCCAAAAAACAAAAAAAAATAGAACTACCTTATGGCCCTGAAGTAGCACTGCTATGAATTTACCCAATGGATACAGGAGTGCTGATACATATTGGCACATGCACCCCAATATTTGTAGTAGCACTTTCAACAAATGCCAAATTATGGAAAGAACTTAAATGTCCATTAACTAACGAATGCATCAAGAAGATGTGTTTTGGGGGGAGAGGCAAGATGGCAGAGAAGTAGGGAGCTCTGTACATTTCATTCGCCCCCGTCTCTCACGTGGAGAAGGCCTGAAGCCATGGAAACCCTTACAGAAACCAGGAGTCTGGGAGGAAAAGGAGACAGAGTCCACTGAGAACACTTTATAGTGGTTACCCCAAGAAACACGCCAAAGTACACATAGTGGAGAGTCACAAATACCACTACGAGTAGGAAAATAAAACCAAGAGATACCACTCAAAGAACACTTTCTTTTTTCTTTTCTTTTCTTTTCTTTTCTTTTTTTTTTTTTACAAATAGTTTACTGTCAAATTGGCTTCCATATAACACCCAGTACTCATCCCCACAAGTGTCCTCCTCCATGTTCATCTCCCCCCTCCTCCCCCACACCCATCAGTCCTCAGTTTGTTCTCAGCATTCAAGAGTCACTTATGGTTTGCCTCTCTCCCTCTCCCCCACTATTTCCCTCCTTCTTCTCCCTCATGGTCCTCCATTAAGTTCCTCCTAATCCTCCTATACGTGCAAACATATGGTATTTGTCCTTCAAAGAACATTTTCTGAATGGACAGGCCCTGGACCCTCAAGGAGCCTTCTTTGGTACAGCAGCACTCACAGGGCAGAGTTCATAACAAGCTTTTAAAACCAACACGAGATAGAAAGCTAGCCAAAATGATGAAACAAAAGAGGTCCCCTCCAAAGAAATTCCAGGAAGAATTGACAGCTCAAGAATTTCTCAAAACAGATATAAGCAACATAACTGAACAAGAATTTTAATTATTTTTATAAAATTAATTGCTGGGCTTGAAAAAGGCATGGAAGACATCAGAGAAACTATTGCTACAAAGACTATGGAGCTTAAAAATAGTTATGATGAATTTTAAAAATGCTATAAATGAGATGCATAATAAAATGGAGGCACCCAATACACAGACTGAAGACGCAGAAAGGAGAATAAATGATTTAGAAGACACAATTATAGAAAAAGAGGAAGCTGAGTAAAAGAGAGATAAACTGATACAGGAACACGGAAGTAGAGTTCGAGAGCTCAGCGATACGAACAAACAATACAATATCCATATCATAGGAATTCCAGAAGAGGAAGAGAGAGGGAAAGGTGATGAAGGAGTTCTGGAACAAAATATAGCAGAGACTTTCCCCAATCTGGGGAAGGAAAGAGACGTTGAAATCCAAGAGGCACAGAGAAATCCCCTCAGACGTATCTTGAATCGATCTTCTGCATGGCATATCATAGTGAACCTGGCAAAATAGAAGGACAAAGAGAGAATTTTGAAAGTAGCTAGGGAGAAAAGGGCCCTAACATAAAAAGGAAACCTATCAGAGTGGTGACAGATCTATCTAATGAAATTAGGCAGGCCAGAAAGGAATGGCAGGAAATCTTCAATGTGATGAACAGAAAAAATAGGCAGCCAAGAATCCTCTATCCAGGAAGCCTGTCATTCAGAATAGAACGAGAGAGAAAAGTCTTTCCAAATATACGAAAATTGAAAGAATTTGCGACCACTAAGAGCCCTAAAAGAAATCCTGAGGGGGACTCTCTGAGGGAAAGGTTGCAAGGAATGAAAGGGACCAGAGACACCACCACAAGCGTAAATCCCAGAAAGGCATGACGACTCTAAACCCATGTTTCTCAATAGTAACACTGAATATAAACGGACTAAATGCCCGCATAAAAAGATACATGGTTGCAGAATGGATAAAAAAAAAATCCATCTATTTGCTCCCTACGAGAAACTCATTTTAGACCTGAGGACAAGTTCACATTGAAAGTGAGGGGACGGAGAAATATCTATCATGCTACTGGAAGTCAAAGAAAGCTGGAGTAGCTATACTTATATCGGACAAACTGGACCTTAAAGTAAAGGCAGTAACAAGGAATGAAGGGCATTATATTATAATTACAGGGTCTATCCATCAGGAAGAGCTAACAATTATAAATGTCTATGCATCAAATATGAAAGCACCTAAATATATAAAACAATTAATCACAAACAAAAACAGTCTTATCGACAAGAACGTGCTAATAGCAGGAGACTTTAATACTCCACTTAAAGCAATGGATAGGTTAACCAGACAGAAAACCACTAAAGAAATAATGGACTTTAAAATAGACACTTTGGGGGCGCCTGGGTGGCTTAGTCGGTTAAGCGTCCGACTTTCGCTTAGGTCATGATCTCGCGGTTCGTGGGTTCGAGCCCCGCGTCG
>NW_024083078.1:27192-39272 GCF_003009895.1 Hyaena hyaena | reverse complement strand
CAGGGTAGAAGAAAAGAGGCTCAGGAAGAAGCTGCCCGTGATTACACAGCACGGAGACAAACCTGGAAGGTCCCTGCTGGCCAGTGAGGGCTCAGGCCCGCCAGGACGGGAAACACGAGGTAGCCCACGCTGGCTGCTGAGCAAGTCAGCCCAGGAAGACTGGGATAGAGACTCAGGAATCAGAAGAGGTCCTCATGCACCCATAGGAAACCTCAGGAGGTGTAGGGAAGCTTTGTAGGCTACTTTTTTGTTGTTGTTGTTGTTTAATATAATTTATTGTCAAATTCGTTTACATGCAACACCCAGTGCTCATCCCAACAAGTGGCCTCCGCAGTGCCCATCACCCATTTTACCACTCCCCACCCCTCAATTCACCCTCAGTTTGTTCTCTGTATTGAAGAATCTCTTGTAGTTTGTCTCCCTTCCTCTCTGTAACTATTTTTCTCCTTTTCCTCCCCTATGGTCTTCTGTTAAGTTTCTCAAGATCCATGTATGAGTGAAAACATAGGATATCTGTCTTTCTCTGGCTTATTTTACTCAGCAGAATACCTTCCAATTCCATCCATGTTGCTATAAGTGGCATGATTTCATTCTTTCTCATTGCCAAGTAGTATTCCATTGTATATATAAACCACATCTTCCTTATCCATTCATCAGTTGATGGACACTTAAGTTCTTTCCATAATTTGGTTATTGCTGAAAGCGCTGCTGTAAACATGTGCCCCTATGAATCAGCACTCTGCTAACCTTTGGGTAAATTCTTAGTAGTGCTATTGCTAGGTTGTAGGATAGCTCTATTTTT
The DNA here is from genome assembly GCF_003009895.1 of Hyaena hyaena. NCBI lineage: Eukaryota > Metazoa > Chordata > Mammalia > Carnivora > Hyaenidae > Hyaena > Hyaena hyaena. The sequence continues at coordinate 38,470 of NW_024083078.1, read as the reverse complement.
AGTTGTTTGAGGAAACTCCACACTGTTTTCCAGAGCCGCTGCACCAGTTTGCATTCCCACCAGCAGTGCAACAGTGTTCCTGTTTCTCCACATCCTCACCAGCATCTGTAGTTTCCTGAGTTGTTCACCTTAGCCACACTGACCGGTGCGAGGTGGTATCACAGTGTGGTTTTAATTTGTATTTCCCTAGTGATGAGTGACGTGGAGCATCTTTTCACGTGGCTGTTGGCCATCTGGATATCTTCTTTGGAAAAGTGTCTATCCATGTCTTCTCCCCATTTCTTCACTGGATTGTTTTTTGGGTATTGAGTTTGGTAAGTTCTTTATAGATTTTGGATAGTAGCCCATTATCGGATGTCATTTGCAAATATCTTTTTAGTTTTGTTGATTGTTTCCTTTGCAGTGCAGAAGCTTTTTACCTTGATGAGGTCCCAATAGTTCATTTTTGCTTTTAATTCTCTTGCCTTTGGAGATGTGTCAAGCAAGAAATTGTTGCAGCTGAGGTCAAAGAGGTTGTTGCTTGTTTTCTCCTCCAGGGTTTTGATGCTTTCTTGTCTCACATTTAGGTCTGTCATCCATTTTGAGTTTATTTTCATGTATGGTGTAAGAAAGTGGTCTAGTTTCATTCTTGTGCAGGTTGCTATCCAGTTTTCCCAGCACCGTTTGCTAAAGAGACTGTCTTTTTTCCATTCTATACTCTTTCCTGCTTTATCAAAAGCAGGAGGGGGGAAGAAAGCCTCTTATGTTGAAAAATGCTCTCACGCAGGTGCACGTGGTGGCTCAGTCAACTGAGCATCCCAACTTTTGATTTCAGTTCAGGTCATGATCTCATGGTTTTTGAGTTTGAGCCCCACATCAGGCTCTCTGCTGTCAGTGCTGAGCTCTCTTTGAATCCTCTGCTCCCTCTCTCTCTCTGCCCCTCCCCCGTTTGTGTTCTCTCTTGCTCACTCTTAAAAATAAACATGAAAAAAAATCTTTTCATGACTTCACAAATATATGGAATTTAAGAAAGAAATCAGTCGGGGAAAAGCACCCCCCAAAAAGCGGCTGCAGAAAAAGTGGAAACATGGAAACAGCCGCAGGGACCGAACCAAAAAAGGAGAAAGGAGAAAGGAGAGGGTTTAAATTCCACTAAGACTATAACAGAGGGGTCACAGAATCTGAAACTCCACAGCTCGATACCTGGTGGTGCGTGGTGGGAAGATTCCTCAGGAGCAGAGTGAAGTCTGGTGGGTCCTAAGGCCACACGGAGAGAGGTAGATCCCCTGCTGGAAGGACATTTGTTAGAGGCTGTGTGGCCACCCCACAGGCAAATGCCACAGCAGAGCCCAGAGAACAACCACATTCGCTGGTGTTAGATCAAGATTGTAAAGGGTAAAGACTGGTGTCAGATGTGTGTTGTGACTTACCATAATCCCTGAAACACTGATGGTACACGACAATGTGAAATTTTTCTGGGGCGGGCTGGCACCCAGCTGCGATCTCTGGGCATTGGCAGCAGCACAGTTCCTCAAACGCTCCTGGGTGTGGCCAGCACCTGGCCGTTGTTCGGTAAGACCCTCCTGCAGAGGATCAGAATGGGTCAAAGCCACAGTTCCTCAGAAGTAAGGGTCGGGAAACAGAGCCACATCTGAGATAAAACTCAGGAGGGAGGTGCCACCTTGCAAGCTGATAGATTGGTCACGGACAGTGTAAAAGCTGAGAGTGGATGTAAGCCAGAGACAAAGGGTGGGTGCGTGATTTCTGATCTGGGAAAACAGAGTTCCGATACTAAAGACTGGGTAGCTGGATGACGCCATTTTCACTCCTCCTGTGTATGAGCATACATACCTGCAAGCGTGGCAACAATCCACCCCAGTAAGCTAAGCAGCGCCATCTAGTGGAGAACAGAGCTTAGTGCAATGGCTGGGCCAAGCTCGCTCTTCAGGAACACCACAAGTCTCTATGCTTGCTTACTTTATGGGGTATAAAGTGCTTCATAGTTTGACTTCTAGGGGAAAACAATGTAATTTCAATCATACTTGAGTCTTTTCACAGGTCCATCTATTCAATTTTCTTTTTCTCTTTTGCATTTATTTTCTTTTTCTTGAATACAGAAAGAGAAAAAATTATTTTTAGTTTCAATTTTTATGAAAAATATTTTTATTTAATTTTTCTACTTTATTTTTACTTTCTTGTAAAGTTTTAAAATTCTGCTTCACTTCCATCATTTCATTTTATTCTATTTCATTGCATTCATTTTTTCAAGTTTTCAAACATTTTCCTATTTTTAATTTTTTCTTTTTACCTTTCTTCTCTGATCTATCAAGCACCTTTCAACACCCAGACCAAAACACACCTAGGATCTAGCATCATTTATTTCATTATACGTGTGTTGTTGTTGTTTTTAATTTTTGTATTTTAATATTTTTAACGTATTAATTCCTTTTCTTCCTTAAAAATGATGTACTGAGGGAATTCACTCCAAAAGAAAGAGCGGGAAGAAATGACAGCCAGGACTTAGTCAACACAGATACAAGCAAGATGTCTGAACCAGAATTTAGAATCACGATAATAAGAATACTAGCTGGGGTTGGAAATATATTAGAATCCCTTTCTGCGGAGTTTAAAGAAGTAAAACTAGTCAGGATGAAATAAAAAATGCTATGCCTGAGCTGCAATCTCAAATGGTTGCCATGGCAGCAAGGATGGATGAGGCAGAGCAGTGAATCAGAGATATAGAGGACAAACTGGAGAATAATGAAGCAGAAAAAAAGAGGAAGACTAAGGCAAAAGAGCACGATTTAAGAATTAGAGAAATCAGTGACTCATTAAAAAGGAACATCAGAGTCATAGGGGTCCCAGAACATGAAGTGAGGGAAAAAGGGATAGAAGGGTTATGTGAGCAAATCATAGCAGAAAACTTTCCTAACCTAGGGAAAGACACAGACATCAAAATTCAGGAAGCACAGAGGACTCCCATTAATTCTACAGAAACCAACCATCAACAAGGCTGTCCCTACCTGCATCCACCTGGCCTCACCTTACTCTCTGGAGGGGGTCTGTGAGGCCATCGATGCCTCAGTAGGATTCTGTTGGGTGGAGACTGGGCAGGAACTCCTTGGATCTCAAGTGTGGGATGCAGGATCAAATGATGGGCTACTGTTGGCTTCACTGCTCACGTTTTCATGTTCTTCCTTCTCTAACCCAAAGAGAATCAAGATTTGAAGTTATTTAGGAGCTCTGAACATAGACCCTGCCTGAAATAAGAAGCTCTATCTAGGAACCTCCCCACCCAACCACACACTCATAGAAGACAAGGGACCTGGAGGATGCCACGTCCGGATAGAAGAGGAGGTGGAAAGCTGCCCGCCGACCCTGCGGATTGCAGAATCCACATGTGGGCAGGAGAGGGTCTGGCCAGGCAGCTGTGTCCTAGAGCGGGGGTGGGGCTTAAGGATGGTCGACCTCTCCTGGTGTCCCTGCATCTCCACAGGGGAGCTCTGTGGCCCGTGGGACTCCTGAGGCTCCCACGGAGGCAGCCGTGCCACTGTGCCTACTTCTTGTGGGACACCTGCTTGGGGAGTGTCCACGGGACAAGGTGGATTCTGAGGGCACCCAGCAGAAGGACCACATGGATAGACAGAGATGGACACAGAGACTGAGAGAGAGAAACAGAGACAGGGCCTGACCAGTGTTCAGCAGGTCGTTCAGAGGCCATGTTCCAGCCTCTGCAGCCCAGGTCTCAGCCACCATGCCGAGGGGCCCTGGGCAGGAACACCGCAGAGTAGGGTGGCCACCCCTGCTGACCAGGGATGTTGTGTTTCGGGGGGCTGCTGGGGCTGCTGCACAGAGAGTCATCTCAGGCTCTTGGAGCCCAGGGCCCTGGTGGAGCAAACAAAGCAGACCCATCACCCAGAACTCCACCCTCAGTCTATCCTCCCAGCATTCTAGAAACTTCTCTGGGGAGAGCAGAGCTCGGGAGAGAGCCAGAGGGATGTATGCCGCTGAGGGCAGCTGAGCTCAGATCACCAAACTGGACTTTGCCAGGGTCACCCACCACTGCATCAAACCACCAAAATGCCTGGATGGAAGCAACAGGCATGTATTGTTTTGTACGATTCTGTATGTGGCAAGTGGGTCCACACTGATTTCCCCTGGGCTCTGGAAGGTCTGAGTGGGGTGTCAGAGGCTCTGCACCTGTCAGGTAGTCCCCAGGCTCTCCCCACAAGGGGTCTCTAATTCCAAGTTTCCCCACGCAGCAGGGGTCTTGTGCAAGGTCGCCTGGGCCACTTCCCATGTGAGGAGGCCAGTGTAGAGACCGGCACAAGTGATGCACCTGCTAAGGCAGAATCCGTGGAACATCTGGCCCACACCTGCCCACCACAGTGAGATCTCCAGGATGGATGGGATGGGGGTGTCCACTCCTTCCTGTCGCCCCCAGATTAGCAGACAGATGGCCTCATTCCTAGGAGATGATGGCCCTGCCCCTTCCGTTGGCCCACATCTACCTGTCTAGCCGTAGTCCCTGGATGGCAGGCAATGGCGCCGTTGCTATGGGACATCTTAGGCATGGAAGTGGGCACCGGAGACACATTCTCGTGGGCCTGATGTTTGGACTTACCACCTGTGCCCCTAAAATCTCCACACGGGCTGGTTGTTTTATTTTATTTTTAAAATTTAAAACATGTTAGAAAGAATGGCATCTAGTTAGGGTGTTCAGCTGATGTGAGGCACACGTACCACTGATCTGATTGCTGGAGCCAAGACCTTCTGGACCCACCTTCTCCCCACTCTTCTCCCCACTTATTTACCGTCTGTGTGTGGCCATGCACACTCAGTACAGGGCTGTCAGCTGGTCACTGTGCCAGGTGCCAGGTCTCCAACTTCCTCCTGCGTCACTGCCACCATGTGCCCTGTGATCGACATGTCCCCACCCCAGGTGGCTCTGTGCTTGGCTTCTGCCTATTCTTCAGATTCCAAGGGAAAGTGAGACCATGCAACCTTTTCTTTGTGTGTCTGGCTTATTTCACTCAGCATAACATCCTCCAGACCCACCCACTCTTTTTTACAGCTGATCAATATTCCTTCGTATATACATCATTCGTTGGATGGACATTTAACCTGTTTCCATGAGTGACATTGTGAACAATGCTGCCATGAATGTGGGCGTGCAGAGATCTCTTCCAGACAGTGAATTTGTTTCCTTTAGGTAAATACCCAGGAGTGGAATTACTAGACCATCAGGTGGTTCTATATTTAACTTGTTGAGATCTCCATGCTGGTCTCCACAGTGACTGCACCAGTTTGCATTCCCACCAACAGTGCTGGAGGGCTCCTTTTTGTCTATATCCTCAGAAATACTTACTATTTCAAAATAATGAAGATTTGGGGCGCTTGGGTGGCTCAGTCGATTGAGCATCCTGCTTCAGCTCAGGTCATGATCTCACGGTTTGTGGGTTTGAGCCTCGCGTCAGGCTCTGCGCTGACAGCTCGGAACCTGGAGCCTGCTTTGGATTCTGTGTCTCCCTCTCTCTCCGCCCCTCTGGCGCTCATGCTCTGTTTCTCTCTGTCTTAATAATAAATAAACATTAAAAAAAAATTTTAATAGGGGCGCCTGTGTGGCTTAGTCGGTTAAGCGTCCGACTTTCGCTTAGGTCATGATTTCGTGGTTCATGGGTTCGAGCCCCGCGTCGGGCTCTGTGCTGACTGCCAACTCAGAGCCTGGAGCCTGTTTCAGTCTGTGACTCCCTCTGTCTCTGACCCTCCCCTGCTCACGCTCTCTCTCTCTCTCTCCTAGAAATAAATAAAACATTTAAAAAAAATAAAACATCTTTTAAAAATTTTAATAAAATAAAATATTGAAGATTTAAAAACAGTGCCATCATTACCAGCAAAGAGCCAGAATGTACCTAAGGAGCTGAGTAGTGTTTAGGCCTCGGGGGAAAAGGCCAGAAAGTCCTGAAATTCACTGAGTGTGACGAGCCTCTCTTGGCCACCCACTTTCCCCCAAGCTGAACTGCTGGCTTATAGGAATACTTGCAGGAAGTTAGGGACAGGGGATGGAAAGGCAGACAGAAAGGGAGGAGAGACACAGAAACCAGGATGACGCTGGAGAGCAGGTGTCATGCAGGGTAGTGACGGCCAGACTGAAAACAAGTCCCTGCAGCCCAGGCAGCTCTGAGCAGGTGACACAGAGATGCTGCCACCATTGGCACCTTCCCAGCCGCTGTGATCATTTATGGGCAGAGGGGACATTAGACATGTCAGTGTGTCTCGGGGATGACCTGATCCAGACCCTGAAACTGCAGACACTGTGATTGTCAGTAATGGTTCACATCACAGCCTTTTCACGTCTGTGGGTGTTTCCTCTGACCACACCCACAGGAGCAATCATGTGAGCGACAGGTCTGACAGTCCCGAGCATGTAAGGCGACGCAGTCTCTTCCAAGTTTCACCAGCTCTTCCATTTCTCTGATTGTTTCATGGACACCAAGAGAAAGGAGGACATGAGCAGAGCAGGGACAGCGCTGAGGGCAGAGCAGCGCCCACCTGGAGACCCCACAGCCTCCCGAACAGCAGGGAACCATCATCTTGTCACCCATGCAGACCGTTCCTCCAGGGAGGACGTTATGGGACAACAAGTCAGAAGTCCCACTCATGGAACATAAGATCTGAATCCAGAAGGATCCCAAGGGAAACTCTCCTCTTCATGTTCCAACTTGGATGAGAGCTTCCCTGGCTCCAGTCATGTCGTGGAGCCTCTCAGGGCATCAGGGGCTCGGCCACACATGCTGCAGGCCTGGGCACCCCTTCTTCCTTCCTGGGAGGTGGGGCACCCCTGGACTTCCCTGCAGATGCACCAGGTCTCCCCGGCAGCGCTCAGCCTCTTCTCTTCCTCCACTCACTGCAGCACAAGGGTACAAAAGCACCCACTCCAGGTTCACCAAACAGACGGAGTGTGGCCACACAGTGATAACAGAATCCAAAGGCAGAGAGGAGTGTAAGTGACACAAGAAAATAATTCGTTTCAGTGACAACAACACTGGGAAGATAGCGGACCAACATCTCAGAGACTATTACCGAAGAGCTGAAAACACATCCAGGTTTATATAAGGAAAATATGAAACAGAGGCCCCCGGGTGCATGCAGTGGGGAAGTGAAGGTGGGTGGATATGTGCAGGGGAGTAGTGGGTGTGTGTAGGGGGCAGTGGGTGTGTACAGGTGGGCCTGTGGGTGTAGGCAGGGGGTAAGGGGGCATGCGGGTGCATGCAGGTGGGCAGGTGGGTGCCTGCAGGAGGAGTGGGAGTGGGTGAGTGGGTGCATGGGAGATGACAGTGCATGTAGGGGGACAGTGAGGAGGGTGGGTGTTGCGGGGGGCAGGTGGGTGCATGTTTGGGGGCAGGGGACAGGTGATCATGTACAGTGGTGCAGGTGGGTGTGTGCCAGGGGGCCTGTGGCTACATGCAGGTGGAGTGAAGACACATGAGTGCATGCAGAGGGCAGGGGGATGGGTGGGTTCCTACAGAGAGTGAAGGCAGATGTGTGCAGGGGTACAAGTAGGTACATGGCAGGGGGCAGTGGGTGTGAGCCAGGGGGCAGGATGCAAGACACAGGTGGGTGCATGCAGGGGGCAGGGAGTGGGTGGGTGTTTGCAGGCGGAGTGAAGGCAGATGCATACAAGCAGGGAGACAGGTGGGTATATGATAGGGGGCAAGTGGGTGCATGTAGGGGGATGGGGGAGGTAGGTGCATGTAGAGGGGCAGATAGGTGCATGCAGGTGGGTGGGGGTGGTAAGTGGAGTGAAGGCAGGTAAGTAATGGGGTCAGGTGGGTGTGTGCAAGGGAATAGGCGGGATGTGCAGGGGGTCATTGGGTGCGTGCAGGGGAGAACTGTGTGTGTGCAGGGGCACTGGGTATGTGCAAGGGGCCAATGAGGCTGGTGGGTGCGTGGAGGGGTCAGTAAAGGCAAATGGGTGCATGTACAGGAGCGAAGCCTGGTGGGTGCGTGAAAGGGGGCACTAAGGTCAGGCCCATCATTGTCCTGGGGTCAGTCCTAAGCAGGGTCTTGCCAGTTCAGGCAGTCCTTGCTGCTTGAGCGTGTGGTGTGGGTTCCAGCGGGGATGCTTCACCTGCAGGCTCTCTCGCTGGAGTTGAGGTGTGGCTGGAACAAAGAACTAGGCAATTAGAGAGTGCAGATCCCAGTCAGAGTGGAGGCAGTGAAATCTTCTTTCTGTTCCTGGCGTCTTCACTGTTGACACTCGACCCACCACGGTGCCCCTTTGGGGAGGCAGTTGGCAGTCTGTGCACCTGCGTTGTGCAGGTACAGGCCTGTGACCAAGCCTGTGTGGACTCATCCCTGTAAACACATGTAAGTGTCCTCATCGAACGTGCTCGGCCACTGTGAGCGATGGAGAAATCACGGCAGCTGTCTCCGTGTGACCCACAGCGACCAGTACATGGTGTGGCATCACATCCCAAGGGCACAGGTGGCTTCAAAGAGAAGGGTGTAAATATGCCCAGACATGTGAAGACACTGGCATCAGTGATCCTGGCACATGACAACGTTAAGTGGACTGGGCAGCTTGAAACAAGGCACGTTTACTATCTCATGGTGTCCATGGGCAGGGGTCCGGACGAGGCTGAGCTGGGTCCCCTGAGATGAAAATTTGAGCTGGGGCTGTAGTCCCATCTCAATCTCCCACCCCAAGGCAGGACCTGCCTCCTCATTCAGGCCTGTTCCACCTCCAAATTCTAAGGAAAGAACGGATTTGGGGCTCATGCCCTGTGCAGAAGAATTCAGTGACGAACTCAGTAGTTCACCGTGATATTTTCAGGGCTGGGATGGAGCTGCAGAAGTGGATCCTGAGGCCAAACCTAACCCTGGCCCACAAATCATCAGGTCCCTGAACTCAGACCCTAAGCCTAAAATGTGCCAAGATACATGCCCTCAACTCGGCCCTCCAGGGAGATCACTGCACTGTTGGTGATTCAGCCCATGACGCCTCAAGGGACCTAACCCTAGCCTTGGCTCTGGCTGTCAGGGGGCCCACCTTCTAAGTCTGAGAAAAGAAATGATTTGGGGCCCATGACTGGGGCAGCCTTCTTCAGTGAGAAATCCAGGAGCCGGCATTGACATTTCTAGAGTCAGAATGGAGCATCACAAGGGTATCATGCACCAACACTTAAGCCTGGAACACAGCATCTGCCGTCCTCTGACCCGCCCCCTAAGATGGTCCCACCCCCTAACAGGATGCCCCCAACTCAGCCCTGCAGGGGATCACGGGACTGGTGCTGCTTCTTCCCCTGAAACCTCCCAGTACTAACCCTAACCCTAACCCTAACCCTAACCCTAACCCTAACCCTAACCCTAACCCTAACCCTAACCCCAGCCCGGGCTCTTTCCCTAGAGGCGCCCAATTCTTGGTTCGGCCTCTATTACCTCCCAGGATCTAACCCTAAACCTAACCCTAAACCCTAACTCTAAACCCTAAACCCTAATCCTATCCTCAACCCTTACGCTAACCAGGGTTGGCCAGGGACACCCCACAAAATCTCGAACAAGCCCAGGACTTCCCATCTGGCCATTTTGCAATCACGGTTGCCCTTCCTTTCCTGAGCCTTGAAGAGAATAGAAATGACAAAGGCTTTGAAGAATGTCTGCGAAATGGGCATGACACCTGCCTAGGGACCTGTTTTCACCAAAGACCTCTCAGGAACATCCACTTGGGTCTCTCACGAGGAGACGTGGAGCTTCTTGTACTCCCTGACCGAACCAAGCAAAAGAACTACTTAGAAGTGAGAAGTAAGGAGGGGCGCCTCGGTGGCTTAGTCGGTTGAGCGTCCGACTTTCGCTTAGGTCATGATCTCGCGGTTCGTGGGTTCGAGCCCCGTGTCGGGCTCTGTGCTGACTGCCAGCTCAGAGCCTGGAGCCTGTTTCAGTCTGTGACTCCCTCTCTCTCTGATCCTCCCCTGCTCACGCTGTCTCTCTCTCTCTCCTAGAAATAAAAAAAAAAAAAAAAAAAGAAGTGAGAAGTAAGGATTTTCTTACTTCAAGGCTGTGGCTGTTTTTTGTATTCTGTAAACGTCTCTATTCAGAATCAGGATTGACACTTTCTAATTTTGATTTTAAAATAGTGGTGCCGCACCGTTATAGAGCAATAGGACCTGGGTTTGCTCTCCAGCTTGAAACAACAAAACCAGACAAAACACAGGAAACAGAGGTTCTCCAGATCCTGGGCACCAGGCACGGAGGACAGTGACCCCTGAGGGTTGGGAAACAAACCAGTGAGCCCTGCAATTGCCCCAATTTACCACCTTGAGAGAGTTTCCAAGCGAGGTGAGGGGAGGGGACTGCACAGGAGCCCAGTGGACACCCCATGGAGGACACTGAGCTGGACTCCAGGGAGGCCACAGCAGCTACAGGCCACAGGACAGAGGGCCGGGAGGGAGTGGGAAGGGAGCCACAGAAAGCCAGTCAGGAAGATCTGCCCTGGAGGCGCCCCTGGCAGACAACACAGCACTGATCAGCACCTCCACATGAGGCAACTGCCCAACATCAGAGGGAAGTCACATGAAATGGATGGAGGGAATAAGTGTCTGGCACTGATGAAGGAGCATAAGGCAAGCTGGGGGCCAAGCACAAGCCAACAGCACACCCCTCCTCCTCCGTGTGTGTGATATTTCTCAGGCATTCCTGGCTGTCCAGGAACAAAGGAAAGGAAAGAAAACAAATGGTTGAGTGATAGAGATCACAGTCATGCAGGACAGGAGTCTCCTTAGTTTACGGATAATTTAGTAAACTGCAAGAAAAAGGCTATTATCCATGACCTAATTTCTAGAAACCTATAGACCCCGTTTCCTTGAGCCCTAAATCGCCCTCATCAAGATTGTAGGGGTTTCAAACTCCACACCTGAAAAGCAAACAACCCAGCGAAGAAATGGGCAGAAGACATGAACAGACACTTCTCCAAAGAGGACATCCAGATGGCCAACAGACACATGAAACGGTGCTCAGCATCCCTCCTCATCAGGGAAATACAAACCAAAACCACACTGAGATACCACCTCACGCCAGTCAGAGTGGCTAAAATGAGCAAATCAGAGGACTCTAGATGCTGGCGAGGATGTGGAGACACGGGCACCCTCCTACACTGTTGGTGGGAATGTAAGCTGGTGCAGCCCCTCTGGAATACAGTGTGGAGGTTCCTCAGGAAACTAACAGTAGAACTCCCCTATGACCCAGCAATCGCACTGCTAGGAATTTACCCAAGGGATACAGAAATGCTGAGGCATAGGAG
>NW_024083078.1:0-27122 GCF_003009895.1 Hyaena hyaena | reverse complement strand
AAGAAGATGTGGTTTATCTATACAATAGAATACTACATGGCAATGAGAAAGAATGAAATCTGGCCATGTGTAGCAACATGGATGGACCTTGAGGGTGTTATGTTGAGCGAAATAAGTCAGGCAGAGAAGGACAAATATCATATGTTTGCACATATAGGAGGATTAGGAGGAACTTAACGGGGGACTGTGGGGGAGAAGAAGGGGGGAAATGGTGGGGGAGAGGGAGGGAGGCAACCCATGAGAGACTCTTGAATGCTGAGAACAAACTGAGGGGGTGGGGAGGAGGGGAAGGGGGGAGATGGGCATGGAGGAGGGCACTTGTGGGGATGAGCACTGGGTGTTATATGGAAACCAACTTTACAATAAACTATTAAAAAAAAAGATTAAAGGGGGTTTAAGTACTTGCCATGGTGATGTGGGAAACAAAGGCAAATGAAAAATTAAATTCCCTGACTGCTTACAGCCCATTGACGAGTCTTTGAAACAGGCAGAGTGACCTCCCTCTAGGAGTTCACCTGCCTTGAAGATGACACTTTGCTGGCGGCAAAGGGAATCTTGGCTTAACATTATCCTGACCATTCCCCCCCACCCCCAGGATCTTGTAAGTCTACTTTAACAAATAAAAATTCCTTCGCAAATCTCCTTTATCTCAACTCCCCCAAGATATATGCTGGCAGTCATCTCCCAAGCTTATGGCCCCCTGGTATACACGTAAAGGGTCTCATGACTGAGGTTTTACTAAACAGTAATAAGTGACATTTTCCTAACACCTAACCTCTCAAAGTCCTAGAAACCCTGCTTCCAAAATGCCTTAGAGACTTACTTTATCCCTAACCTCCTCCCGGCCTAAGGATGTATAATCAGTGACCTGTCATGACCCCAGGGCAGCTCTTTCTGCCCCCGGGTCCTGTCCTTTTGCTTTAATAAAATCACCTTTTTGCACCAAAGACGTCTTCAGGAATTCTTTCTTAGCCGTCAGCTCCAGACCACCCCACCATCACTACAAAACCCTATCACTTTCTCTATTGTAATTCAAATTCAAGCCCAAGCTGCCAAGGTTCCAACACTGTCCCCGTCACACCATGATGATGCATGCCACCAGGGCCCGTGAGGCTGTGGTGGGGTCTCAGCATTTGAGGTTAGGAGCCGGGTGGAGCTGAACCATCTTTCCCTCCCTCCCTTCTGCTCTCCCTCCCACTCACACTTTATGTTGCCTACCTTCACCTTATTTCCCTATTCACCCTTTTCCATGCCACAAGTGCTGCCACAATGAGCCCACTTCATGCCCTGGATGAGGTGAGGATGAAGTGGGGAGTTCAGTGTCTCTCTAGATGGTGCCCTCTGGATATCTCTAGAACTTTTATCTGGTTCTAAACAGCTATTGGAATGAAAGTTTTTAACATCAGATTTGAACTGCTTTCACATCACCCCACTCAGGATTTCCCTTAGGACTGAGAAAACAAGTCTGCAATAGAATTTTGGTTCCCACCACCCCAGGCCCCATGGCAGAATGCATCCTTCACGGAGCATTTATGGGTGACTAGTCCATGCCAGGCCCTGCTAAGCTGCGTGCTGGGCAAACCCCAGATTCCTGCCCCATGGAGCCTTCCACTAATGGCCAGAAGACTGCCCAATGGGGACACAGCCTATGAGTCTTTCCCACTCCCCACCCGAGAACCCTGGCTTGGGGGGATTTGTAGGAAACAAAACAGGTGAATTCTACCAAGAATGGGAAATGTGTGACTTTGGGCTGGGTGCTGTGGTCTTTCACTGGAGCTAGGTGGCTTTCCAGGCAGTGCAGAGCAGATGGAGGGGCCTTGGCCCACCCTTCCTGCTTCATATTACCCAGCTCACACTTACTGGGTATGGGAGAGCCCAGCCCTTCCCCAGAAAACACCCTGAGGCAGCAGCTGCAAAGTGATCCCAGTCAGCACCCCGGTGGGATTGGCAGCATAGCAGATCCTCACTTCTCTACCAAACAAGGCTCCTACCCTGGCTGTGCAGTCCAGAGTCCTCCAGCTCTGCCTTCCAGGGAAATAACTGCACAATTTGCAGTCTATGGCTTGTCATTAGGCATCCCCCATCCTCTGAGAGCCCTCTCCTGTGACCAGCATTTGCAGACCCTTGCCCTGTTACAGAACAAATGTTCATGAAAACCCCATTTTGAGAACAGCTCCATTTTCCTTTGTAAAATACATGGCTAATGAATTCAAACTGGGCAGAAAGGCCTTTAAACTGGCCATTAGTGCCACTGGTTTATAAGCAGTTGCTCTTCATAATTCAGCAGGATGACTGGCATCTGGATCATAAATCTGCTGGTATAAACAAGAATATCCTGTCCCCTTCAAGGTTCTTCTAGCCAAACTAAAAATCAAATGGCTAGGAGATAGATTCACAGGAGAAAACCAAGTTTCATAGTGATGATGTAACAGGATTCTCACATAGAGAGACAGAACACTGAGGCCTTTCTTTCCAGGAGGCAGTTTTATTCTTGTTAGCATGGCCTCAGTGGGCCAAGACCCAAAAGGCTGAGCCCCGAGCACAGAGCACAGTCGGGGGTAACCTTTTATATAATTTGTACTTCTTTGTCTCCCATACATGGTAACATACAGACATACAGTCTGATTGGGTAGTCTTTGTTACAGAGTTGTGAGGAATGTCATGTACCAACATACAGTCTGATTTGACACAACCCAAGTTACAGAGTCTTGTCAGAGCTGTGCATAAGTGTATAGGAGTTGATTGGACCACGTTGCCTGCCCTTGTTCGGAGAAGGCCTCCACCACCTTCCTTAGGGAGGGGCTCTACCTCTACCACATTTCCCCCTTTGATGTTCAGATCCCCTGTTTTGGGTCAAAGAGCATCATCTTGGTTTAGAGGTTTATATTTGTATAACGTCATCACCTGCATGGTCATTTTTCTTTTGACCATTACCTCAATGAGGTTGGAAACAGACTGTATAACCAGGCGAGTTAGGCAAGGCAGGATTAAGCAAGTTCCCAAAATCAATAGAATAATACTGATGAGGGTTTTTTTTTAATGTTTTTTTGTTTATTTCTGAGAGAGAGACAGCATGAGCAGGGGAGGGTCAGAGAGAGAGGGAGACACAGCATCTGAAGCAGCTCCAGGCTCTGAGCTGTCAGCACAGAGCCCGATGCGGGGCTCGAACCCACAAACTGTGAGATCATGATCTGGGTTGAAGTTGGATGCCTAACCGCCTGAGCCACCCAGGTGCCCCCTGATGAGGGTTTTGGATCCCCCGAGGGTTGACAACCATCCTCCAAATAACTCCCCAGGGTTCCAAACTTTCCAGGTCTGGACTGGGACATGAGCAACATTTTTCATTTGCTCTGTGATCTGTGCTCTTCTTGGTAATAGTAATTGTAACCATTCTGAGTGCTGGAGACACATGTCCACGAGTCAGACCCCAGTTCATTTCCTTGGGAGAGTAGGTGGGATTGAGTCTCCTTTAATAATTGATATAGCGGGCAATCTATTTTCCTGAACCCTGGTATCTATAGCCCACAATATCCAGTAATTCACCAAAACTCACACAGTTGTTTATCTGTCCTGGAGTTAGTAGCAATATAGTCTCTAATTCAGTTATAATGTCCCTTCCTAGCAAAGGAGTAAGCTTCTCTGGTATTATCAAGAAAGAATGAGAAAAAAATTAGTTTTCCCCATATGCATCCCAGGAGCTGAGAGAAAAATTTAGTTATAAGTTTTCCAGAGATGCCTCTAATTGTTATGTTGCATTTGGATAGTTGGCCTGGAGTGGAAAGGAGAACAGAAAAGGTGGCTCTGTTACAAAGAAGGAAATGAACTGGCTTTTAGTTACCTGAGTTTACTAGAGGCTCTGGGTTTCTAATAGACAGTTGGTTCCGGGGAGCCACCCTGAAGGGCCCCAGGTCCCTAACACTGGCTATCTGAGCTCTCAAATATAGACGTCCCCAAGGGCATTCAGACTTCCAGTGATTATATCCATTTAAAGGGCATGGATTGCAGAGCTTGGACCCAGAAGGTTGTCCCTTCTGAGGGCAGTCTCGTTTCCAGTGCCCTAACTGGCCACATAAGTGGCATTTGGACCCATCTGAAGCCTCAGCTGATACAGAGGCTCTTAACCCACTGGGAGCTTCTCTAGATGCAACTGTACAGCCTTGGCAGCTGCAGGCTGTGTCCACCTAGCTGTTGAATCCTCCCAGCAAAGATCCTTGGGTTTAATGGCTGAAAACACAGGGACTCCATCAAATAGGCATGCCAGACAGGGACGACTACTGCCACACTTAGGCTGCCACCTCTGATGTGGTTTGGGGCTGGAGCTTGTACCCGAAAGGCTGTCTGAGTTGTGAAGGCAGAAAGAGACCCACCTTTCCTAAAACAGCTGAAAGATTGAGTACTGTGCACATGTGAGCCAAGCAGGTACAGGGATCCTGGGGCCCAGAAGAGGGCTAGTGTGCAGAGAGCTGGGAGATGGGAGTGAGCACTCACCATTTCAAGGCTTCTGCCTAATTCCAAGCCCTCTCCTGTGCTGGAGGAGTATGGACTGTCTTGTTCTGCTGGGGCCTTTGTGGCTGCTGGTGGATTCTTCTTAAAGAAGGGCTTGGGAGCCTTGATTTCTGGTAAGCCCGGGAGCCCACCAGTCAGTGAGGACTAACTATTGCCTAAGGAACATTATAGGAGAGGGAGGGCTCCTTCTGCCCTAGAAGGTGTTCTGGTCTTCAGTCTTTGAGACCAGCCAGAGGTCCCAGTGGCTGGAGGGCTCAGGCTGGCCTCACTGCTCTCAGATTGTGGAAGCTATATTCAATGTGCATTCACCAGCCACACTTAGTGGTGTCAGTGACCTGGGCACAAGGTAGGTCTTATAAGAGGGTAGGTGGGGTATGAAGTATTTGCCTCATTTTACTCACTGAATCCCACAGCTGCAAAGGACAAGCACACTTGCCCGAGGGCAGAGCCAAATGGAACCCAGTCAGCCTTGCCAGGGCAGGATGTTCCCGGGGGGGGGGGGGGGGGGGGGGGGGGGGGGGTTGTCCAGACACAGACTTCTGAGAGCCTTGGGTGTTGGAGGAGCCCTGGGCTCAATGGGGGATGCAGTCTAAGAGGGGTCTGTCTATGGCCAGTTTCAAGCTGCACCTTCAAAAGATTCTCAAGAGTAGGATCTTCCCACCCAGGAATCTATCCAACTTGTTCAGGGCGCAGAACTCCACGAGTCAAGAGAGGCCCATCTTCCCAGAAAACCGTGAAGGAGTGCGTAATGTACATGCATGAGCCACACAGGGGCAGGGAGCCAATGTCTCTGGAGAGGGCAGGTGTGTGGTGAGGCTGGGTCACAGGGGCAGACCTTGGTGGTCCAAGCTGTTTGCCTAATTCCAAGGCCAATCCTACATGGGAGAAGTTTGGACTGCCTTGTTTATTTGGGGCCTTTTTGGCTGTCACTGTATTCTTCTCTAAGAGACACTTGGGAGGAGCCATGATTCTTCATAAACCCAGAAGCCCTTTGGGCCAGCAACCAGTTGCAGTGGGGACTGATTTCACCATTTCAAACTCTCACCTGAGAAAGCGTTTGGGGGCATGCTTTGCTTTAGTCCAGAGCCTGCTGGGATGACGTGGGCTATTCCAAATCTTCACAGGTTTTGGGAACCTCAGCTAGCTGAAGAGATGGGTTTGCACTTTTGAAAGCTGCTCATTGCAGGGGAACCAAGAGTCTGAGGCACGGCATGTGTAGGGTACAGCAATGTATGGGGGATGGGCTGTTGGTGGTACCTGTGCTCTACCTCCCTGTAAGCCTGAACCTACACAAATGCACATATAGCCTCTGAAGGCAGAGCAGAGGAATCTGGAAGCCTTGCGAGGACTGATTCCAGCGTGCTGACCATGGTATTTTCAGCAAGAGACACCTGGGAGTTTTGTTTGCTGCAAAAAACTAGGACTTCAAAAAAACCAGTAAGGACACATGGGAACTGATGGTCACCCATATCCATGGCTTCCTCAAAAGGAAATTCTGGGGCAGACTCCCTGCATGTTTGATGCAATGCACAAGTAGCTGGATGAGCCCTGGTTGCCCACAGACAGTGGGCAGGGTGAGTACTCAATGCACGAGCCCCACAAGTCAGGGGAGCCAAAAACCTGGAACAGGGCATGTCAGGTGAGGTCATGACACAGTAGCAGACTCTTGTGGATTCCTGCATCTGCCTAAATCCCAGCCCTAAACTATCCAAATGCACATATTCCCCCTGAAGTTTGTTGGATTTGGGGAGGCAGATAATGCTCAGACTTTGTCTTTCTCTTCAAGGTTTGTAACACTGGTTCACTGACCAAGTATCTCCAGCCAAATAATGCTTTCAATTTACTATTTAAAAAATCACATACTCCAAACTAACGCCAGATTAATCACACTATTTTTCCAGGAAAGGGGAGATGACAGGAATAGAGTTCAAATTTAGTTGGGGTGTATTTTTATAAGAATCAGCGCTTGAGGGACACCTTTCCCAATTGAGATCTGACCTCCAGCTGCCAGAGCCAAAGTAAAAGTTTGTTGTTGCTGGAGCTCATTTGTAGGGAAGGAGGGTGTGGGTGCTGACAGGTAAGATGTACTTCTGGCAAAAGTCTTTTCATTACTCTGGTAAAAGGGGCTCCTTTCCCGGGGCAGGAGCTCGTTGTTCCAAGGTTTTTAGAGAGAGATTTTAGAACAGCAAATTGTAGCTGTGCCCAGACCATATACTCTCTGACAGTCCTCACAACTCTCTGTATTTGTTCTCTACATGCTGTGTTGTCACAGTCTCTTTTTTTCTACGTCTTTACTGTTAAGCCCCAGAGGGAGCCCCCAGCAGCTGAGCTGCTGAGATCTTATGGATGAAAGTAGATGAGCACTTACTGCCTTCTTGTATCAAAGCAACTTTACTACTAAACACAGGTTTTTATCTTTACAATAAATGAATGGATTTGAAATCGCATCGAACCAGCACACAACAATCCACCCTCAGATTTAACACTAATCAATACTAAGGACTAATGTCCTATACAAATTCGTGTTCACAGAAATACCAGTCCACTCCGTATTTCTACATTACCTACAGTCTTCATCACAAATGCTCATTTATATACTGTATTTTTCCTTTGATGCATATTCCTATACATCACACTGTAATGACCAGTTTAAGCCACTATATTCTCCATATTATCAACATAAGTATAACAAAGAAATCCTTAACATGGTATCGTATCCAACCACCAAATGATCAAATGATCAATAGTTAAACATTTTAAACCAGTCAGTTAAACTTCCTTGACAATTATTTCCAAGTAAAGATCACTGTTAGGAGGCTCCCGGAAGTATCAGCTTGTACAGCACCATCAGACACATCAGGTTGCCATATCATCAGAACAGAGGCTGTGAGTATTTTTTTTAATGTTTATTTATTTATTTTGAGAGAGAGAGAGAGAGAGCACAAGTGAGGGAGGGGCAGAGAGAGAGGAAAAGAGAATCTCAAGTAGGCTCTGCACTGCCAGCACAGAGCCCGATGTGTGGCTCCAAGTCACGAGCCATGAGATGACGACCTGAGCCGAAAGCAAGAGCCAGACATTTAACTGACTGAGCCACCAAAGTGCCCCAAGGCTGTCAGTGTTTTAGGGAATGCAGGGTTTTGTTCCTTTTTCAATTTCTGCAAATTTATTTCATTTTGTTAGTCTCAATGTCCAAATGACCTGTATTATGTTCACTTTTCTAACGTATAACTTAGATATATTAGATTATTTCTTGGAAGTTCAATGTGAAATATTTCTCATTTTATTTATTAAGAAACATTTTTTTAGTTTATTTATTTTCTGAGAGAGAGAAGAGAGTTCAGGGGAGGGGCAGAGAGAAAGGGAGGGAGAGAATCCCAAGCAGGCTCCACACCATCAACACAAAGCCCACTGTGGGGCTTGAACTCATAAATCACAAGATCATGACCTGAGTTGAATCAAGAGTTGGTCGCCTGACCAACTGAGCCACTCAAGTACCTCTATACTTCTGATTTTAATAGTTCCTTTATTTCTTTAACCTCCAATCATAAAATTTCCTTCTCTTGTCACACATATGACCTGTTCTAGTTGCACACATGCCATCATGCTGTGTCCTTATTCTCTCTTGTCTCCAGTAGGTTAGGTTAAGACTTGGCTCAGAGCATCCTTCCCTGGTCCAAGTTCCTATGCTATATATAACTGGTTGAGGAGGCATCAAGGCCATATTCGTAGGTACTCATATGTTAGGTATAGTCAAAGGCCTACGCTATTTTGATTCCATTCCACCAACACATCCTTAAGCACATGTTTTCCTTCTATCATAAGGGGATTTGCTATGCCCTGTAGGCTTGCTCTACTCTCTCTATTGATACTTGAGAACTGCAAAAGGGTAGTAAGCTAATGTCATATTTCCTCCTTCAAGTGCCAATACTCCAATTTCACACCAACCCAAGGGATCACAGTCATCAGGATGCGTGGTATCTACCTCACTTCTGGCCGGGTTGTCTAGCATCTCAGACAATCTTAGAGGGTGGATATCCCCTAAGATTAGAGCTGTTCTAAGAGTATTCCCTGTATCAACCAATGTTAACTGCAACAGTTGTCAGTCTACAGGTAGAGAAACATCTTTCATGTCACTTTTTTAGTATTTTGTTATTTTTAGTGATTTCTCCAACTGCTCTATGTTCAATTTCTATCACTTTGTTTACTTCCATCTGAAATTCACTTATACTTTATAAAACATTGCTATAAAACATTTATGCCCAAAGATGACGAAGCTGCCATGATACGTGTATTATTGATGTTGTTTGCTTTCAAATATGTGTTTGGCATAGGTTGTAAGATGGGCATAAGTGAAGTTGGATAAAACTTAGCAGCACATTTGGGGTATCTATATTTGTCTAGAAAATCCTGCATATTAAACTTTAGGTCACAGGCTATGATTGTAGCTCCCAATAAAATTGTGAGAGGTTCTATTAAGAGACAATCCCATATTTTGGGGGTAGAAATCTGTGGTGTAAGATTGAATACTGATATGTATCACCAAGGATAATATGTTTTATATGCTAAGTCTCTTATGTGTCCTCTGTACCTATTACGAGGTGTGCATTTTCTATTAAGTCTGAACATGGTGTCCATTGAACTATAGGACATGATCTAATCAATGACTGTTGGAGTGCAAGCTCCTTTGGAGCTTCCCAGATGTAGTCTGGAACGAGCCCTTGTTTGCATGACAGGGAGAGACCAAATAAAGAGGGAGGACACCCCAGACTGGTAGTTGGCTAGGTTTAAGAAGCATGGGAACTTTCATACATGGCTTGCATTGGGCAGCAGGAAAAAGAATAGTTCTCCACAGTTGCTGCCACTTATTAGAGGTTTATACAGAAGCCATAAAGGAGTGCAGTCACATATATCATTCTGATAGTCTCAGCACCATGTCACTATCTTAAGGCCATATCCTTGGAAGAGCATCTGGGAGCAAGGGATGAAAACAAACCCAATTTCCAAGGACGACAGGAGAGGGGGTAAGGCCTCTAATTGCCTGGATCCAGGTCACAGCAAGTAGTGGTCATGTCATCTCGAAGACCTTTTCTTACACACCAACCCTCATGACTGGCTCTTACAATATCCTGTGAATCTCTCTTCTGCAATGTGTCCTGATGGGTCAGGAAAGGGTTTCACTAGCATGGAGATGGCTCCTGTGGCAGTTATCTGGCTGTGTTGGGGGCAGATGCCACAGCAATTATATAGGCACATGCAAGAGAAAGCACAGATTAAGACAATGATTCCGAAAATGAGCAACAATTTTTTCCACCAAGAGGACCATGATCCCAACCACTGATTTACTAAACCCTCATGGTGAGGATCAGATCACTCCAGGCATTCCCTTGCTTCCTCATATGATTTAAGAAACATAATACACTAGCAGGCTCATCAGGTATGAACACACAACATTCTGTTTGGATAATGGCACAGGTGCCTCCTTGGAAGGCAGCAATGATGTCCAAGGCTATCGAATTTTAGAGGACAGCTTTTCCTATTAGAGACTTTACAGGGTTCACTAGGGACGAGCCTTTTTGGCATCCCTAAAGGCTCAATGACTGAATATAGTAAGGGCTATATGTGCTGCAATGCTTGCAAAGCCAATGGAACCAACAAAGAGAGCAGCTGAATGATGGTACCAGCTAAAGACACAGTGTGTCCATTTGGCCTTAAGGATAGGGAGATTGTCAACCATTGTTTCCACAGGACAGATTCTCACCCATGCCCAGGGAAAACCCAGGGTATAATGGCCCAGGCTCTCAGGTGGAAGATTTTTGCCACAAAACCATGAGGCCCTATTCTAGAGAGAGCAGCTGCCCACATACCCAACAGTTGATTTCCTCGTCAGGCAGAAGAGTGGGCCCACTGTAGAAAGGTATATCCTGTAGGTACCCATACTGTGACCAAACACCAGAGAAGCAGCAGAGTCTAAGGTCAGAAAGACAGATAATAAGTAGGAATCTGCATGGGGAGGTCTTACCCTACTGCAAGAATGACACTTGCAGCCCGATCTTTAAATGTTACTATGGCTGCATGTTTAAGTATTTGAGAAGTGTGTGCCTGCCAACCACGCTGGCCATGGGAAGCAGCCCTATAAGGTGTGAGGAGAGGGACTGTGGTCAGGACGTGGTGGACCAGGACTCCCACCTCCTCGCTTTTTTCAATGGTGCATGTTCCATTCTGGTTACAGCACATTTCATTAGGTCCCACTGCACCGGGACAGTGGGGTCCCATTCCTGTCTCCCAGGGGTGCAAAATAACTCATCACATCAGGTGTTTCCATTGCAAATCCTGATACATAACTCCTTTCCAGGGTGTGACAGGACTTGCTGTTCTCAGCAGCATAGCATGTTGATTTTCAGTGAGAATCAGGGCATAAGCTGTGAAGCTACAACTTCCATACCATTACAGTGTTGGGTACCTAAGCTGGGGTTTCCTGTCTGGCATATGGGGCAACAGACCTTACTGACTGATTAGTCTCTCTAGACAAGGTGTTTTCATCTGTTAGTAATGTAACCTGCTGTTTTAATATTCCATTTTTCCTCTCTATCAACACTACTGCTTATAGGTTATGGGGGAGATAGAACTTCCATTCACTGCCATGTGCTGTTCCCCAATCTTGCACTTTATGATCTTTGAATTGTAAACCCCCTGATCATTATCTACTCAGTGAGTATATCCTTATGTGGCATTCGGCTTCTTTGGTCCCCTAGTATCTGCAGCCTGGTTTGCACAACGTCAGGAGAAAGCTTGGGTTAGTCAGACGTGGTGTTCACTAAAAAAAAAAATAAATAAAAGCAGCATATCTAGAAAACTTGCTAAGAGGGAGGAGGCTACTGCAATCAATCTGCCACACTCATCCCAGCTGAGAACTTCAGGGAATGACCCCAGACTCCTTTGGCTGTTGCCTTGGGTGTTGTTGAGAATGTATCAGACGATGATGTTCCTATGTTAACCCAGTCACTGTATTTCAAGGGTAATCCAGCATCCATGGCAATATGCTATCCCCTCCAGGCACTGCAATGGTTACTCTGTCTATGCCCCAATCTGCTGTATCTACTGACGACTTAGTTGCTAGGGCTCAGCCTCAGCTTGAGCATTTGATTCCTGATTGCCAGAGGCTGTCAGTGCCTTATGAGCCAGGATATGAGAAACAGTGAGGACCATCTCAGTCTCTTGAAGATATCTTTCCACATATCCTAAACCCCACAAAAGCTTATTTAAGTTCATCCACCTCTCAGCTTCCCATTGCCCAAGCCATAGGGTTCATCCCTTTAGGACAGTCCCACTGTCAATGCAACAGGTTATAAGCCAGGGTTCAGGAGTGACCACCAGCCAAGCAGCTCTGAGCTGAATCCTGGCTGAACAGGCTATTGTGGTGTGTTTCTGTTTCCCTCCAGATGGTGTCAGTGTTGGCTGGACAGTGATGTGCAGGTGGTGGATTGCATGGACTACATCCATCTGTACACTAGGCATCAACCAGGATTTCCCCACTCCCTCTCCACAGGCTACAGGGATGCCTTGAGAAGAGGGGCCAAGACGTCTGGAGGGTCTACATACTCTACAGTGCCTAATAGCACTCACATTAACAGAGCCAGTAGGCTGATGGAGAGAGTGCTCCTCTGCTGCAAATAGGCATGGCCTATAGTCCCAGTGGGCGCTTTAGTCATGGCAGAGGTGGGTTGATAGTGTATACTGTCACCCCCACCCCTTGACAGGCAGGAAGTTCTTACTATAACATGTTGTTTCTTACTGAGCAGCTCTACTTCAGTGGGCGCTGTATATACTGCAGCAATCTAGCACTCTATGGGGGTATATCGCTTTTTGCCCCCTTCCAGAGCTGAGCCCAAAATCCTAAGAGTACTCTCTCCTCTCGTTTCTGCCATATGGTCAGTCCATATCATCTGGAGTCACAGACACATCTAATTCAAATAGTATTTCTGCTTGGGAGTTGCCCAGCGCTGTTATCTCCTTCACTAGTAGTTTTGCGTCTCAAAGGTTTTTGCTGCTCTGATCCCCAATCCCACACATGCCTTTTCTTTCCCAGGT
This sequence comes from Hyaena hyaena, assembly GCF_003009895.1. NCBI lineage: Eukaryota > Metazoa > Chordata > Mammalia > Carnivora > Hyaenidae > Hyaena > Hyaena hyaena. The sequence continues at coordinate 14,528 of NW_024083078.1, read as the reverse complement.
GATATAAGGAAAAGAGACACTGTGCCTAGTGAGGAAAAAAAGTCCTCCAAAGTCCCCAAATCCCTATGAAGTTTAGCACTTTGTTCACATTCTTAACAGTTGAGAGGGACTGCACATTATCAGCCACAGCTTTTGAGACAACGCAGTCTTATCTGACCAGACAGTTCCCAAGTAGTTACAGCAGTGCCAGGGCCTTGAATTTTCAGGGGGTTCATTGCCCATCCTTTTCCCTCACAGATGTCCCAGCAAAGCTTGTAGGTTGTCCTGCAGCAGAGGCAACCTTTACAAGTTAACATTATATAATCAAAGTTATGGGCCTGTTTTACTGATGTGGGGAAGGAAAACAGGGACAGTCTTAGTCTGTTATCCCATGACACATGGTCAATCTGTGCCAGTAACCCTGTGGAAGCAGTTAAAATGTCCATTGTTGCCCCTCCTACATAAAGGCAAATTGATCTGAGTCAGTAAGCAGAGATATACTGAAAAAGGCATTTGCTAAGTCCGGCAGATCACGGTACACTCCTGGTACCATGGCTAAAGTATCTAAGGTGGTATCAATGTCCAGCACAGCCTCATGGATCAGGGGAACTAACTCATTCAATTCCAAGAACTGTCATCTATCATGAGCCATCCACTTTTTTACCAGCCATTCTGGGCCATGGAAACTACTATGGGCCCACTCAGTGCAGTTTGTGGATAATTTCACCTACCTCCTGTGTCCCCCCGAGACAATTTATACTGTTTGACAGTTACCATTCTTCACAGGAGTGGCAGGTAAACTGGCTCCCAGCTCCCATTTTTCCTCAGCACTGATTTGATTACTCTCATTTAAGATGTAGAATTCATCAATAGAGATTTGGAGAGTTGCAGTTTGGAGGATATCAGTGGCCCATATGTCATCTGGTTTGGAGAGACAAATACCATATGTTCTTGGGGTGAGTGGTAGGAAATGCCATATTTTCAGTGTCAGAGGACCTTCCTGACAATAACTGCTTGCTCTCCATAACAATCAATGGCACTGTGGAGGCCAAAACACTTGTGAAAGTCACCATGTATTAGATATTTCATCTCCAGGGGCGCCTGGGTGACTCAGTCAGTTAAGTGTCCGACTTCGGCTCAGGTCATGATCTCACGGTTTGTGGGTTCGAGCCCCGCGTCAGGCTCTGTGCTGACAGCTAGCTCAGAGCCTGGAGCCTGTTTCAGAATCTGTGTCTCCCTCTCCCTCTGACCTTCCCCTGCTCACTCTCTCTCTCTCTCTCTCTCTCTCAGAAATAAATAAAACATTAAAAAAATTTAGAGTATTTCATCTCCAGTATCCCCCAGGACAGTCAACTTTTATTTATTTCTGGAGGGCCAATGAATAGTGACTCAAAATGAGGGCTCTGACGGCCTCCAGTGGCCCTAACCTGGTGGCAGTCTTGACCTGTATCCTGCACCCAGGAAAGGAAGGCACCCAGCCTGCATAGGACTGTATCCCTGAGGGTATTTCTGGGGGAGGTGAGGCATCAGGGATGGTAAGGGTAGATGGGGCAAATCTGAACTGCTGTACAGTTATTAAGGCTTTTTACAGGCTGACCAGCACTTTTGGCTGTGTGTTTGATTTTAGAGAGAGAGTGTGTGTGCACAAGCAGGGGAAAGGGGCAGAGGGGGAGAGAGAGAGGGAGGGAGGGAAGGAAGGAGAGAGAATCCTAAGCAGCTTCCATGCTCAGCATGCAGGGCTCGATCCCACGACCCTGGGATCATGACCTGAGCCAAAATTAAGTCAGACACTCAACCAGCTGAGCCAACTAGGTGTCCCAACTTTTGGGTTTTTGAACTTCCTCTCTGCCTTAGGTCTTTCCCATAGCCTGTACCCTTTCCTGGTATTTGCCTATTTTGCCCAGATCAGCAATGCATTGCACAATATCATAAATGTCTTCTCCCACAACAGGGCTCAGCATGGATATCAACATCCCATATCAGGTCCTGTGGGTAGACTGGAAAATCTTGGCTTTCGTTGCTGCAGTGAATGTGGCTTTATCACGGCCTTCACATATAGAAATGTAGGATGTCTGTCTCATTCCCAACTCTCTAGAAATTTACTGTGCCTTTTCTATAGACTTCTAGCATTCCATTCCCCCAGGGATGTCTTCCTGCAGGACAAAATGATCCAATCTATAAAAGACTGAATATCTTGACCCCCTGAGTAATGCATAAGCTGCCATAAAGTAAGGTATGTGGTGATGTTGCTCATATTCTGTGCCTCCTGCCCAGTTAGAGAAATGCCTTTGCCCTCCTTCCCCATGTCCTATACTCACACTAATCACACATGGATATTCCTGGCCTTTTGTTGGAACTTGGCAGCTGTACTAATAAGCTCAGTGGGAGTACATTCTCTCATCACGAACATTTCCTGGACTAGGAGCTGCCCAGCTGGCTGGGGTTGCCGTTGCTCTGCTTTTGTTCCCTTTGTATTAGGGGCTGGACAGCACAGGGCATTTCATCTGCTTCACTGTCCACCACCACATCTTGCTTTTCAATCTCCTCCCTCATTCAGAGACCCCACCTCTTAGTGTTCGAATCAGGCTTAGCCTCAGGGCTTGGACATTAATTTTTGGCAGCTCTCATATTTGTGCCTTTGCAGAGTCCCACACTAAGGCCTCCAGCTTCTCCTCCTGCTCTCTTACCTTGTCTGCAGATCCAGAAGCCAGCAGAGTAGTGGACACATCGTAACTTCGGCTCCCCTTCCAACTTCTTAACTCATACTTCAGGCTCTAAGGGACAGCAGTGGCCAAACTGGCCACAAGACAGGGAGTTCCATTGTGCAGCCTTGAAGCTCCCTTCCGTCTTGCACTGTGTACAGTTTCTCCAACAAGCACGTTAGACTACCACTTTCGGGTGTCCCTGTGCTTATGTGGTGGATCCCAGGTATATGACACAAGCCCACAAGCTACCCTTCCTCACACAGAGGTTGTAGGCCAGCTCAGGACCTCGCCCAAAGATGCCTGTTTCCCAAGGCCTATTTCTAAGGTCTCATTTCTGGCTCACCAATTCCTGAGTGTCAAGTTCCTCCAGAACTTTCCAGAATTAATCTGAAACCAGTCCCAGTAGGCAGAGAACAGAGAATGGGGAGAGACTGAAGACCAGGACGGGCCCTCCAGATTGGTAGGTGGTAGGTTTGGTAAGTAAGGAAATCTGTGTCAGAGGTTTCTCTGGAGCAGCAGAAAGAATATATCTCTGGCTGGGTGCCACATCTGGAAGGTTTATATAGAGGCCTTAACTGGGTTCAGTCACATATACCATCCAGGTAGTGTCAACACTGCATCACTAACTAAGACATGGGCGAGGAGCAGCATCTTGGAGCAGGGAAGGCAAGCAGAAGTCACATTCTAAGGATGGGTGAGGAGGTGCAGAGCCTCTGATCATCCAGGTCCAGCCCACGGGTGCATCTGTATTCTTACCTTCTAGAAAACCTCCTCCAACAGTGACCTTGGATTAAACAGTGTAAGTTGAGAGTGTAGTAAATCATCACTTTTTTGGACTATTTATATGTAAAAGCATAACTGTCCTGATTCAGCAGCTGCTCTTTTACAATAAAATGCTAGCACACAAAGTAATCCAGGGATAACATGTGGTTATTTTCACAAATTTCTGCCTTGTGTCCAGTGCTGCCCTCAAATCAGTAAGGTAAAGGGACAGTACAGATGCCAGCACCTTGTTTTCTCAGTATATATGCTGGGTTATACTACCAAGAGCCAGTGGTAGTTGAGCCAATCTTCATATCCAAATGAGCGTCTAATATGGGATGTTTTTCAGCATCCTTGTTGATCCCTGTGGAGACTGAAGTGGAGGTTTCCACTGCTGCATCAGCCTCCCTACACACCCTGTTTCTCCAGTAATTGAAGGGTTCCCAGTAAGCAGATGGTGTGATAGTGAAGAGTGGGGTGGAGGGGGTAGTCTTGATGATGCTAGGGATGTTGATGATGCTGAGGATGGCGGTGCTGCTGGCGAGTCTTCAGCTGCAGTAAGGTGACCAGGGTGGTGATCCATGGAGCAAGTAGAGGATGTTCCAGACAGTGGAGTTACATCTAGGCCAGAAGGTAGCCTTCTAATTTGGAAGAGTGGCACAACTGCTATTCCTGAAGCTGTTGGAAAAGTCTCTATGGCTTCAATGAGTGTGATGTCCAAGAGACACAAATAGGCAGGAGAGTATGACCAGCATGATGTGCTGACCCACTTTGTAATGTTGGTAGGGTTAAACATGGATCCAGGAGTGCTGATGCATAGGGGCACAGGGACCCCAATGTTCATAGCAGCACTCTCAGCAATAGCCAAAACATGGAAAGAACCTAAGTGTCCATCAGCTGACGAATGGATCAAGAAGATGTGGTGCATCTATACAATGGAATACTACATGGCAATGAGAAAGAATGAAATCAACATGGATGGACCTTAAGGGTGTTATGTTGAGCAAATAAGTCAGGCAGAGAAGGACAGATACCATATGTTTGCACGTATAGGAGGATTAGGAGGAACTTAACAGAGGACCATGGGGGAGAAGAAAGGGAAAAATAGTTGGGGAGAGGAAGGGAGGCAAACCATGAGAGACTCTTGAATGCTGAGAACAAACTGAGGGCTGATGGGGGAGGGGGAGAGGGGAAGGGGGGGTGATGGGCTTGGAGGAGGGCACTTGTGGGGATGAGCACTAGATGTTATATGGAAACCAACTTGACAATAAACTATTTAAAAAATCTTTAAAAAAAAGAAATTTTTATAACATAAAAAAAAGAAATTAAAAAACATTTTACCTGGTAAAAAAAACATATATGGCAGATTCATGCATGAAGTCCTCTGCATTTTTAATTCTTTTCTTTTGCTTGCCACTCCAGAAAATCTATACTTATTATGGCCAGTAGTGCCAGTATCGGCCAAGCATAACTGCCCTGCATCATGCTAGGCTAAATATTAGGCATCTAGTGTTGATACAATAAAAGATGGTGCACTTCATGCCTAAAATTTTTATATAGCCGTCATATTATTTTCTTTCATTGCATTTCATGTAATATGCCTTTTCCTTCAGTCCTCAGTAGGTTTTATTAGTGGCAGGTGCTATCATTTCCCCACTACTACATATAGATATATATAGTATATGACTATTTTGTAAGTAGTGTGTTTTCTTTTAGTTCAGATGCTTAAGTGTTCTTGCTGATGCTAATCTCTGTAGGCACCTGCAATAGTCATTCAATAGAAGTCTCTCCATTATTTCTATATTAATGGTTTAGAGATCTTGCCACCACCCAAGACTGTTTTAGTCCAACCTTTCATATCTAGATTGTTAGTAAGCAATCTAGGATTTTGCTTGAGCAAGCCAGTGTACCGTTCAATTCAACAAGAGGTGGTTGAGTTGCAGGGTAAGTGGAAGCTCCACATTTTGCCTTGCTCTTTAGCCCATTCTTATATTGGGCCTCCTGTGAAGTGAGTGCCCTGATCTGGTTTGATGATGGTTGCAATACCATAGCAAGCAATCCAGATTTCTAACGCTCTGAGGGTAGATTTTCTTAAATACTTTTTTGGCAAGGATAGAGGAATCCTATTACTGACCATGTGTCTACAATGGTGTATGCCTATAGTTCATTCTCCCTTATAGGCAAGGCTCTGTTATGCTCAATTTATATAATTTGGAAGAGTCTGTCAGCTTAGACCTTACCTGGAGTTTTCATCAATGACCTCAAGCTTTAACTTTGGCAATTCTTACATTTATTTGAAAGTGGTGGTGCTTGATGGGAATATACATGTTCCTTTTCTCTAACCATGTTCTTCCTCCTGTGTATACCAGCATGACTTGTTTGGTGATATGCCCATGCAGTGATCCTATTAATTGGCATATCTGTGTGTTTAGGTTTCATGTTCCATTATCCTTTTTCATGTGTGATTGTGTTTTTGATTTGTTTCTCTCCTTAGCCATAAATCATTGTGTTTTTTAAGATCCATTTTTGGAATCTTGGCCTCAATTATCTTCCTGGCAATTGACTACCTGTTATTAAATTTGGTTATCTGAGAGTTGCCCTCTGATATGCAAAGAAATGTTTGATGAAAACAGAGATGTCAACTAATGCTATTTTGTGCTAGATATCCCCCCATGTGTTTTATTTCCTATTTTGTAGTCATTTTCCTGCCATGTTCCATACCAAAAAACTATTTCACTAGCCATGGTCCTTGAGCCTGAGAACCATGAGTCTGAGAACCGATACACCTCATTCTGATTTTTGCTAACAGATTCTTCAATCACCAATTTTATGGTTATCCAAGATATTATGCTGATTCTCCTGAGGCTAATTGTGTCAAGGTTAGACTATCATCAGTTCTCAAGTTGACAGATGGCCAGCTACTCTGGATGGTGTCATAGAGGTTCATCTCCCTGTAAGCCATGTGTTTTTGAATGTCCTGGACCAGGGTGGTCTCCACTGTCTGCTGTTCATTGTTGCATAGGCTTAATTTTTGAAAATTCCAGCAAGCCCACTACCGGCATTGCTGAGATTTCCTCAGTTAATACAGAGTTTTGATCATCCATCTCTCTGTCCCACTCAAAAATGTGCTATTTCCTTGTTAGTACCTATAATTAGGAGTAATTCTTCTCTGTCAGAGGTCTGCTCTACCCACACCAGAATAGGTTCTTGGAGTTGAAATATCATTGATTCATTTCCTGTTTGTGGCTCTTCATTTTGTAGGGCCTCTGAGAGTGCAAGGTGAGCCTTTCAATCAGTTATAGCTGTTCTCAATACATGAGAATTTCTGGGGCACCTGGGTGGCTTAGTCGGTTGAGCATCCAACTTTTGAGTTCGACTCAGGTCACAATCTCACAATTTGTGAGATCAAACCCAGTGTCAGGCTATGCCCTGGTAGTGGGGAGCCGGCTTGGGATTCTCTTTCCCTCCCTCTCTCTCTGTCCCTTCCCTGCTCATGCTTTATCTCTCTCTTTCTCAAAATAAATACATAAACATTAAAAAAAGAAGAAGAAGAAGAACATGAGAACTTCTTAGTCCAAAACCCATTCAGGTAAGATCTGGGGTCCTATAGTGCTTTAGTCCACAGTGACTATATTGCAAACCCTCATCTGTATAGGCGCTCTAGCATATATACAGAGTAATTAGCTGGTGCCAATGTATTACACATTCTGATAGCACTTTTCAAGTAATTAGAGGCTGCCTCTTGAGTCTCAGTTCATTGTAAGTTCCCTACTCTTCATAGTTATTTCATAAATGTGTTTTAAGCTTATCTCCATATGCGGTTTGTGCTACTTCCTGTCAGTCTATCTGTTCCTGGCCATCTTCCTTTGTGGTAAGAGTTGGTATGCAACCTATGTTGTTTATGACGTGGTTTGGTATTTTTATGCCTTCAGAAAACCAAATTATGCATAGAAACTTCACTGTAGTGTGGTGTCCTTGGCCCTTATATGGGTTGACTGCCCATTCTCTGTAAGGAATTCCATTAATTGTATTTAACACTAGTCTGTTCTTCTACGTTATCATTATATATAAGGATGTCATCAACTCAGGGAATAGTAGTTTGTAGTGTTTTTATGAAAGGCCTGGATGTCTTGTGTAAGTATATCATGGGGTATTACAGGGCTGTTATGGTATCCTTATGGTAACCTAGCAAACTGATATTGTCTGCCTGCCCATATGAATACAGTAATGGGTTGGCTTTCTGCATCAACTGGAATAACAAAGAACATGTCAGATAAGTCTATCACTACATAATAAGTTCCAGATCCAGTGGGGATACTGATTATGATGGTGCCTGTAACATAGGAGTACCACTTTGATTTTTGGTTTGTTTAGATTCCTATAATCTATAGTAAATCTTTTAAACCTGTCTGGCATTTTAATAAACCAGATTGAATTATTACATGTTGAAAATAGTGAGCATAATAACTTGTTACTGTAAGAGTCTTTAAAAATTTTTTTCTTAAGTATGCCCTATTAACATCCATTCAAAGAATGTTTTCTCAATAGAGACCTCTAAGGCACTTGGCCTTATGGGTAATCTATCATCACTTGTTAGGAATCTACATTCCCATGTCCCTGGGCTTAATTTTCCTCCTAACCCTTCCGTTCATCCCTTTTAATTGGTAAAGTTTTCTAAATCCGTAGCATATACTTGTATCACCATTATCTGGGACCCTGTACCTGAAAACATAGTGTTACATGAAGTATTTTTATTTATAAAAGGGATTTTTATTGATGTGGGCAGCAGAGCACAAGTGTGTTTGCCTCTAACTTAGGCCAGAAGATGGTGACTGCCAATTCCCTTTTGAGACCTCATGGGGTTTCCTCCTGTTTGGGTATCAGTGGCTTTTCCATTAATAGGATTATGTTTTATAAATAGCTAGTATTTAAAGCAGATAATTTAGTGGGATCTATATGTAGGTTTCTTTTCTGTAGGGGTATTTACTCTAAAAGGTTGGTTGTTTCTGTTTTTCTGCCACCATAAGTCGTTTCTGGGAGTTCTTTTGGGGTTTCTATTGTTTTATTTTGTTCTACAGAGTGGTAGTCTAAAGATTTAGGTGGCCAGTAGGCCTTGAAGAGTTAGGTCTCCATGGTCTCTTTTGATTGGGTCTATCTCCATTAGGTGTAGGCCTGTTTTGTCTTATACATGAGTGTTATTTTATTTCCTCAGTAATTCTTATCAGGTCGATCAGTTCTCTTGTGTTCTGTCACCTGAAAATACTATAAATAATGCTGTCTGTCCTCTGTGGTCACAGCTTTTCAGATGATTTTTTAATTTGTTCAGTTGCTTCTAGAAGTAGAAGAAAGGGTGTCTGGCCTGTGTTATAGGTTATAGTTAATACTTGTAATTTCATTATTGTATTAGTAGTTTCCACTGCTGTTTTCCATGCAGACGTTTTAAGGGATAATATATTAGGTATAGGGCATTTATTATTTTTTAATGCTTAATTTATATTGAAAGAGAGAGAAAGCAAGTGAGAGCACAAGTCGGGGAGAGACAGAGAGAGAGGGAGAGAGAGAGAATCCCAAGCAGGCTCCATGCTGTCAACACAGAGCCCACTACAGGGCTCAAGCCCATGAACTGTGAAGTCATTATCTGAGCCAAAATCAAAAGTCAGTTGCTTAATCAACTGAGCCACATAGGCACACCAGGATAGGCCATTTGAATATCCAGGTTGCTGCTACCCAGTTAAACAAAGATATTCGTAAATGAGTATTATTTTCTCTACATGTTCGAAGGTTTTGCTTGAGTTTTAGTATCAGTGGCAAATGATACAAATTGCATAATCTCTGCTCCTGGAGGATCATATTTTTTCCACCTTTGGTCCATAAATCTAATTGCCATTGGGTTTCTGTGTCCAAATCACTTTGTTGGAATTCTATTCTAATTTTTGTCATTTATTTTCTGATATAAGCTCACACTTCAGTAACAGACTGGTTCCATATTATTCTTTGCTGTAATCTTTTCTACGGGCATACTTCAGAGACAGTGTAGGTTTGGTTCTAGACCACAACAATAAAGTGAATATCACAGTCAAGCTACTTAAATGAATCTCTGGACCATTTGACCTTCTATCCAGACCACTCAAACTTTCTCCATATCAGAAGTAAAGCTGCTTCACTTTCTTATAATCCAAGTGCCCACTGAAGGTAGCACTTGCAATGTTCTTCAAGAACTTTTCCTTTGCATTCATCCCTTGGCTATTCGTTTGGAGCAGGAGGCCTAACTTTTGGCCTATCTCAGCTTTCAACATATCTTTCTCACTAAGCTTAATCATTTCTAGCTTTTCACTTAAAGTGACTCTCCTTTCACTTCAAGACTTAGAGGCCATTGTTGGGTTTTCCATTGCCCTTATTTTAATATTGTTGTGTCTCAGGGATAGGAATGCCTGAGAAGAGGGAGGAGACTGGGAAATAGCCAATCTCTGGAACACTTACAACACTCACAACATTAAGTTCACCATCTTATATCCTGGTGCCCTGAAAAAATAGCAATGGTAACATCAAAGGTCACTGATCAAAGGTCAACATAACAAATAGAGTAACAATGGCAGCATTTGAAATAATGTGAGCATTAACAAAATGGCACACAAAAGCACAAAGTGAGCAAATGCTATAAGACAATGGCACTGAAAGTCTTGGTGGTACAGGGTTACCACAAACCCTGATATGTAAAAAAAAAAAAAAAAAAAGTAATATAATAGCTACAGAGTGCAATACAAAGAGGTATACCTGTAGTTTTAGGTCTATATTCCAGTTTTAAGTAATTTTGTGAAGGGTGTAAGGTCTTTGTCTGGGTTTTTTTTGTTTATCTATCTATTTCTATGTTAATCTATTTATTTATTTTTACAGATGGATGTTCTGTTGTACCAATGCCATTTATGGAAGAGACAGTCATTGCTCTGTTATGTTGTCTACACTTCTTTGTCAAAGATCAATTGATTATATTGATGTGGATCATTTTCTGGGCTCTCTTCTATTCCATTGATCTCTCTGTTCTTTCACAAGTACCACACATTCTTTACCATTGTAACTTTTTAAGTCTTGAGGTGTTGTCATAGGGTCAGTCTTCTAACTTTATTCTTCTCCTTCAATACTGATCTGGCTTCTCTGGACCTTTTACCTCTCTATATATACTTCAGGATATGTTTCTTGGTATCCACAAAATAACTTGCTGAGAATTTGGGATATTTTTCTTGTCTAATTATATTATCTAAGTCTTTCGTTCTACTAAGTCAGTTATCATCCCTATTCACTTTCCATCTTCCAAAATGTTAAAATCTCTCAATATTATGTTGAAAAGCAATGATAAGAGGGTACGTCCTTGCCTTGTTCCTGATCATAGTAAGAAAACGTTGAGTTTCTCACCATTAGTACGTTAGCTATATGTTGTGGTAGATGCTCTTTAGTAAGTTGAGGGAATTCTCCTTTATTCCTAGATTGCTGAAGGTTTTTTAAAATTTTTATTTAAATTCTAGTTAGTCAACAGACGGTGTAATATTAGTTTCAGGTGTACAATATAGTAATTCAACACTTCCATACAACACCAGTGCTCATCACAAGTGCACCCCTTAATCCCCATCACCTATTTCACCTGTCCCCACACCCACCTCCCCTGTGGTAACCATAAGTTTGTTTTCTATAGTTAAGAGTCCGTTTCTTGGTTTACCTCTTTCTCTTCCCCTCTTTGTTCATTTGTTTTGTTTCTTAAATTCCACGTATGAGTGAAATCATATATTTTCCTTTCTCTGACTGACTTTTTTCCCCTAGTATAATACCCTCTCCTCCATCCATGTTGTTGTAAATGGCAAGATTTCATCCTTTTTATAACCGAGTAAAATTCAATTGTATTCCATGTGATATATATATATATATATATCAAATATATATACATCAAATCTTCTTTATCCATTCATTACTCAGTGGACACTTGGGATGTTTCCATAATTTAACTATTGTAGATAATGCTGCTATAAACATCGGAGTGCACATATCCCTTTTAATTGTATTATTAATTGTATTTATTTCATTGGGTAAATACCCAGTAGTGCAATTGCTGGATCATTCAGTAGATCTATTTTCAACTTTTTGCAGAAACTCCATACTGTTTTCCAGAGGGGATGCACCAGTCTGCATTCTTTTGACATCATCCACAGCAACTTCTTTCTAGATATGTCTCCTGAGGCAAGGGAAACAAAAGCAAAAATGAACTATTGGGACTTAAAATAAAAAATCTTCTGCACAGTGAAGAAACAATCAACAAAACTAAAAGACAACCTAGGGAATGGGAAAAGATATATGCAAATGACATATCTGATAAAGGGTGAGTATCCAAAATATATAAGGAACTTACAAAACTCAACACCCAGAAAGTGAATAATCCAATTAAAAATGGGCAGAAGACACAAATAGACATTTTTCCAAAAAAGACATATAGATGGACAATAGATTGCTGAGTTTTTATCATGAGTTAGTGTTGAATTTTGTCAAATGTTTTATCTGCCTCTCTGCCTTGGAACAAGTGTCAGGAGAGGCTGGGTCATGGTTGCTGATGGTTGGGGGTACAAGCCCTAACCTACACACATGTGCTTATTCCCTATGAAGACAGACATGGAATAAATGGTACTGCCAGGACATCCTCCAAAAAGAGACATCTGAGATCACTGCTTGCTGGAGAATCCAGGGACCCCATCAGGTAGGCAGTCCAAATGTTACTGACTGTTGCTAGTTTAAATCTGCCACCTTAGAAAATTTTTCTGTGTGTGGACTCCCCCACCTTTGAGGCCATGCAGTTGGTGGGAACTGGCCTGAGCTTCACAGGCCTGGAGTGTCCAGACTGCCACGGTTGGCTCATGGTGTGTGTACTGCACAAGTGCAGGCATTATTACTTTATTACATATTACTTTAGCCTGAGACAGTGTCAAGAGTGGCCAGGACAAAGGAGGGGACAATGCAGGCCCAAGGAATCTCGATAATTCCACATTTTAACCTACATAAATGCTTGGGGGGGGCAAGGGCAGGGCACCTAAAATGTACCACATTGATGGGAAAATTGGATGGCTCAGTCAGTGGAACATGCAATTCTTGTTCTTGGTATCATGAGTTCAAGCCCCACTTTGGGTGTAGAGTCTACTTAAAATTTTCTTTAAAAGTAGCATATTGATTATTTTAAATTAAACTTACTCAAGAAATAGTCAGTGCAAAAATATCCTGTGCCTCCTTTGTCTCCAGAAAGTAGGAAATAAAGCTCCCATGGGAAATGTACCCTACCTGTACAGGATGTAGAGAGAAATAGACATTCTTATCTCTAGAGATAGAGTATTCAAAGCTAAGAAGTCTGTATAAATAAGCCTTATTATTTTCACTAATTTATTAATCCAGCCCAAACTGAGTTTAGATTTCATTATCAATTGAATTGCCTGAACAAAAGTTTTCTTTGCCTTGTCAATTCTTCATGGATTTATTGTTTTTTTGTCTAAAAAGTATACATGCTCCCTGCCCTGATCATTTCTTTGGGTCTCATCTTTAATATTGGGCCTCTAGGTGCATGTAGTTAAAATTGGGGATTTCTTTCCTCCTGTTAATTTATCTTGTGTCAATTTGATTTTCAGGTCAGCTAGAAGAAACTTGAATGGTAAAGGAAACATTCTGTGCACCACTGTTGGCATAGTCAGAAGGATAGACTTTAACTGGCTGGGTACCCTTGTGGCTGAGAGATTCTGGGAGTTCTGACAAATGTACAGCAGAAGGTTAGAATGCTTACCATGTCAGCCTATGGATCTAATGGAAGCAAGAGTGGTGAGAGTCCTTTTTCTCTCACTTACTGAATTTAGATCAGCAAGAGAAAATACTTGTGGAAATAGTTCCTTGGGCTTAGTGACTCTGGAATATTTGGTAGAGTACTCTTGGTTTGACTTATCCATTTTCCCCCAAATATGGTTACCATTTTGTCTTTTGTGTATTTATTATAAAAAGGAATTACCATAGGGGAAAAAACACAGGTATATAGGGCCAGACCTAAAAAACTGATGTTCAATCCAGTCTCACAGAATGGTAAGTTCACAGTTCTCATCAGACTATTTAGACAGGTTTGCTGTAAGTCCCCTATGTGAAAACAGATGATGTGTTTTCTTTCATCTTGTTCTGTGTCCCAAAAGCTTGGCTTTGTGATCAGTGAGAATATTCTCTCTGGTTTCTGCCATTTAGAGGGTACACTTACTGGGGTTCCCCTTGGTGTCCTGTCAAATAGGCTAAATGGACTAAGGTTCTAAGATAAGCAGTTACAAGCAGTAGCACTTTGTCTGGCTGTACTAGTTCTCAGGGAAGTTTGGGATAAGAGGTTCACAGCACATAAGAGGCCTTTTTCATTTCAAACTTTGTTGTTTATTAGTGCTGGAAAAAACCCATTCCAGTAGTGCCTGAATGTATTATGGATGAGCAAGACTATTGTTGCAGACTATGGGTCTGGAGTTCTCTCTTGTCCAGCAAGAGAGAGGACACAGGGTTGAATACAAGAGAGGATAATGTCTGGGAGGAGACAAGAGCCCCGAACAGGGATTTTGTCTCCATATTTATTGAGCTCTCAAGATCTTACACACATGGTAAACACGAAGAAAACAATCATAGAGTAATCATTAACTTGTGTGTGTAAGAAGCAAAGAGTCGGGGGGCGGGGCAAGCAGAATTTGAAGTTGTGATCAAAGTATATTGGGGCCAGATGGAAAATAGTTTCCTGCAGGTGATATAACAAGGGACTCATGACCCAATTATAATATCTCACTAAGAAACCTTGGGTGCTTTTGTCCTGTGGCAACAGCTTTCTGCCCTAAGCTTTTTTTAACCCATAAGTGTAAGGAATTCTTGAACCTATTTCCCACAGACGATGACTGGAAGTATCTCAAATTTGGGGGAGACCAGAGACACCATTTTCTTTTTTTTTTTTTTTAATTTTTTTTTATTTATTTCTAGGAGAGAGAGAGAGAGAGAGAGAGACAGCGTGAGCAGGGGAGGGTCAGAGAGAGAGGGAGTCACAGACTGAAA